>NC_056733.1:1544328898-1544443898 GCF_019279795.1 Protopterus annectens
CACACACACACACACACACACACACACACACACACACACACACACACACACTCACACACCCACACACCCACACACACACACACACACACACACACACACACACACACACACACACACACACACACGCAGTTTCTTTGCTTTCATGCACACATTCTTGCACACATGCAGACAGAAACATAAACACACTTTCGGTTTCGCTTTGATTGCTCTCTCTCTCTCACTTACTCTTATACATGCAGACATTCACACACACACACACACACACACACACACACACACACACACACACACACACACACACACACACACACACACACACACACACACACACACACACACACACACACACACTTTAATTTTTTTCTTTTTTTCTTTTTTTCTTTTATACTCACTAAACATTAAAAGCACTGCTTGACGAGTGTAAAATAACGGTTTGCTCACTCTCACTTTCACTGACATGCACACATACACTGAAACACAATCATAAACACACACACACACACACACACACACACACACACACACACACACACACACACACACATACACACACACACACACACACACACACACACCTGCCTTTTGTTTTAGTTGTCTTCTTTTTTATATTTTACACTTGCTAAACAACAAAAGAGCTGCTTAGTGAGTGTAAACTAATGGCATTCTGTTTGCTTAGTCCAAGTTCCATAACGGCTTAATATGCTGCTATGAAGCAGTGGACTCGTTCTTCCTCGGTGGGCATTACTTACACATTAGTACCCTGCTGGGGAATGCTCGCTCTCTAATCAGGGTACTGATGTACAGTTTGCCTATTGTCTAAATGTATATAAAACCTCTTGTTTCAAACATTGGGACAATAAAACTGACGTCTTCTAAGTGTAGAGGTCCTAATAAACTACCATTTTGGAATATTCTCCTCATTAAATGAGGGTTGATTACATCTATAATGTAAATAACAATTAGAAAATAATTATTTTCTAAATATTCTACTTTTAAAACACTTTGTAGTAGCATTCAATTGAATAATAATATCAAAAATGTTTACTTTCTGGTCTTACCGCCCCAAAGGAAAACTTTAGAAATCCAGTGGACTAATTTGACTATTTTATAAACATCTTACAGTGTTGCAATGTGGCTTTAAAAATGAAAAAGAAGTTATCAACAAACAAAATCATTTCTTCATCTTTAACAATAAGTTTTCTTGACAAATTTGAGACGTGGCTATGGGATCACCAATGGCACCAGCATTTGTAAATTTGGTGTTAGGATGGTGGGAAGTCAATATATTACCTATATTTGCAAATGGGTTTCTTTAATTTCTTTTTGTAAAAGGTATGCCAATGATTTGTTTGATTTATTTAAATGTGTTTCTATTTTGGCTCCTTGTTGTAAGTTTGAAGTATATAATAACTATCCTCGGAATTTGAAGAATATCATAACAAATTCTAGAGAATATAAACTAAGTCTGAAGTTGTGGTAGGTTCATAAACTGATTTTATACTGGGCTCAGACTTTTTTTCTAAGAGTAGGACTTGAATTATCAGGCTTTGCAGTTTAATAGGAAGGCAGGCATTGTCATGTGACTCTTCTATATTCAGGAATTTCATGAATTATGTTTGTTGTTAATTTCATGCCATCTGCTTTGAAATAATGCAACTGTTTTCTCTATAATCTACATAACTATTAAATACACAGTTTTATGCTGTGCAGTTATGATGTGTTCTACATCATTCTGAACGCCTCTTTAATGTGTGGAAACAGGATTATGTGATTTATATTCTATTGTTTTCTAACAGACATCCTGGTCTACTTCACTCAACTTTGATTCATTAGATTATCTTTGCTTTTCAGGAATAAACAGAGAACCACTCTGCATCATTGTCAGTAGTTTTAAATCACTATTTATTTTTCAAATCTGAAATTATCTATTTACTCTCATTTGATAATGTGGGTTTCAAGATTGTACTGTTAAAGCACTTTTTCAGTGACTTGGACATAAGGTATCATGAGTGACTCTGCTTGTGGATATGACCGCATCTTGAGTATTCCATGCAGTATCTGCCATACTCAAAGGAACCGGCAACATTTTCATTTATTTGCCAGTCCTAGAAATTCCTTGTTTCTTTCTCAAGAGATAATGTATATATAAAATTCCTATCAAGACAGCTTTACCATTTATGGCCTTATACTTATGCACAAAGACTTTTCTGCACCAAACATTTGCTAATGCTATTGATTTCATTAAGTTTCTGTTGAATCTTCCCTTACACCAGAAAACATGCTTCTTTTCCTCTTCCTATCTCTTTTTGTTCCTCCTACAAAGTGTGAGCTACAACACATAGGCATCACATTAATAACAGTTTCTAGTTGTTCTTCTTCTTTCAGCTTTTCCTGGTTAGGGGTCGCCACAGCGGAACTCCGGTCCGCTAATGATTGGCAGTAGAGTTTTACGGTACCGAGGTGCCAGCCCGATGCCCAACCTTCAACAAAGGCACGTCCATTCACGCATGTCTTTCGAACGCCACCCGGCCATGGGAAGGACATGCAGACTCCACACAGAAGGCATCTATATTCAAATCTATTACAGGCAGCTCTTCCTAAAAGAATCTGTTCACCGATTCAAATGCTTCTTTAGATATGTAATTTTATTATTTTAGGTAGACTCTGGGCAGAACTATAGTCACATTGCCCAATTTGAGTTTTTTCTTTCTTTCTTTCTTTTTTCTTATGCTAAGTATATGTCAAAAATGGCTTTTTTATTTTCTTAC
This sequence comes from Protopterus annectens, assembly GCF_019279795.1. NCBI lineage: Eukaryota > Metazoa > Chordata > Ceratodontiformes > Protopteridae > Protopterus > Protopterus annectens. Next base: position 1,544,331,667 of record NC_056733.1, read on the forward strand.
AAATGTCATGTTGCACTGTATTCCTAATATGTATTGTCAGAGAGTTTGTTTGCTTTAGTAGAAGTCTTCATATCTCTCTGGTTTTGATGCAGAATTATACGTAGTTTTGATGAGGTCAGCTCCAATTTGTGTACATCGTGTCCACTACTATAGCAGAGACAGTTTAGGTTAAGTTACCAATGTGGTTTATTGTGTAACCTTAAGCATGATTTATTCTGTCTCTCCTTATTTATTAAACTGAAAATACACATCAGAAAACAACTGATGAAAACCAAACTCTGAAGACTGATGTTTTAATATTTATTAAGTGCTTTTGATCTACACAAGAGGTCTTTATCAGAATAAACAGACTCAAAAGCAAAAATATTTATACAGGTTGTACTAATGGTCATATGACCAGCGTACCAATTACATCATAATTACTTGCATTTACAGTCTCTTATTCCTTTTTAGTTCACACTTGTAATTGACTACACCTTTTAACTCAGGATATCACTTTTAGAGGTGTTTTTTTCAGTTTCATAGCTTTGTTTATACACCTTTTGAACCTTTTTTTGGATTTCATTTGTGTCCTCTTGTTTATTGTTTGACTTTGAGCAAATCGCTAAGTCTAATCAGTACAGCACAAGGCACAGAACTAAAAATAACAGTGCAGTTTTATGGAACAAATTGTTTACCAGCTAGACACAGAAATACAAAGTGAAAGCAGCAGGGTACAGAGAAAAAAAGCAAGCCTTGTCTTTCTGACATCCTGATATATGATTAAAGATAAAAGTAACAGGCAGAAAGTGGAAAGCCTAATACAAAGAGAGAAAGAGAGAGAAAGAGAGAGACAGAAAGAGAGAGAGAGAAACAGGATAATCATACAAAGACTAAAACTACAGAGAATGAGTGTCAGGAGATGAGATACTGAAACAGTGCCTGACAGTATCTTGGCAAAGTAATTGCAAAGAAGCCCAATTCGTAAAAGCACAATTAAATAGAAAATGTTTTACACTACATAGAGCATGATGATCTAAATTTCTTTTAAAGTAATTTGAAAGAGAATGTATGCAGTTTAAATTAGGAATGGTTTTATGGGTGACTCACCTTATGCTACTGCTTACGGGTTATAATTTGCATTGATCTGACAGAATACCAGTAAAACATACATATGTTATGCAGGAGTTAAGCAACTGTTACTGAAATATGTTGAGCCGTCCCTTGAGACTTTGAAGTGGAAATACAAGGGAATTAAGAAAGTACCCAGGAGGCACTGATACTGAAATTCATGTCAAAATATGTTCCTCTTTAGACAGTTAGGAACGACACATAAGAAAAGACTATTAAGTATATAAAATATCTGAATAAAAATGAACTATTTGCAAAAGCTGTACTAAATTGCTTCCTGCTAAAAAATTACTATAGTTTTATAAAGAAACAATCAAAAGTGATGAAATGAGTTCACAGAATAGAAAGTTAATGTTTCAGCTCATTTCAGAAAAAAATCTCAGATGTCAGTAAGAGCAAATAATTAGTACTTCACTATAAACAACAGAACACAACATTCCCTATTTATTTATTTATATATTTATTTATTTAACATTTGTTGACCAGGAAAGTCTAACAAGGACAGAGCCTATTTTCAGTGGAGGCCCAGGGAGAAATTCTCCAGGTGCATGTATTTGGAATGTGGGAGGAAACCCACACAAATGCAGGTAGGACATACGGACTCCACACAGAAGGCACCCCAGCCAAGAATCAAACCAGAGAACTTCTTGCTGTGAAGTGACAATGTTAATTGCTGCACCACTGTACCACCCCAATTCTTTAGATTGAGCAAAGAGTCTAGGACAAACAAAACTACTTACCAGAAGCTGAGAGATCTCTCTTAGAATTTCTGCAAAGAAACCCAATAATAAATAAAAAATAAAATAATAATAATAATCATAATAAAATAAAGTAAAAGTAGAATTGCAATGGATGGGGGCCAATCCGTTACTCAGTGCATAATGAGTTTTGCAGATAGAATAAATCCAAACATGCTGTCATCTGTGGTACAGTAACACAGGCTCACAGATATGGTTGCTTTCAACTACATTATAAGGCAGGATCTGATAAGACAGAGTATAATTTGCAAGTGAAATTATTCAAGAATTTAATAGCCATGGATTTAATGAGTCTCTTTCCTCTGTTTGAGGACTTTTTTTTTTTGCTTTTCAAAACTAAAAGTTTATTCCATCATCAACAATTATCCCAAGGTATCAAGACTTTAAATTTAAAAATAACTTGGATTAAAAACTGGATCCATCTTCACCCTAATCATCAAACATTTACATTTAAAATGCAAAAGGGAGAGAGGACAAACATAGATTCATATTACACACTGTCATCATTAAATATCCCTTGAGATACAAATAACAGAAATAGTTTGGATAATAGTGTATATATCTCCCTAGTATTCTACTAAAAACTACACTTTTTGAGCATTTCATGACTTTTTGAGCCAGGATGATGAATGTATGATATATACATATATATATATATATATATATATATATATATATATACATATACAGCTGGCTGGAGGCCAAGCCTGACCTAGATACACTAATGGTATCAATGAGGATACATGGCATGACAAAAAGTATCAGTGGTGTCAGTGGCTCAGTAGGTATTGGCTCTTTGCTACTGAAAGAGCAGTTGGCTGTGGGTTCTATTTCCAACCCAGGTACTTGGATTCTTTTTCCAGAACTGATACTACAATGCAGCATATGGGGTACTGCACTTGAGTGTGGTGCCCTCTCGATGAGATGTCTGTCTGAGCTTGTGGTAGTCCAGGTTTATATAAAAAATTCCATGTCATGTATCAAAAGTGAATAAGATAATTTCTCCAGTGACCTGCCCAACTTCCCCTAGTCAGACTGAATACTATCTCTTTAAAAACTAATAGAGATAGAAACCTTCACAGACCACTTTGAGACAGTAATACTATTTCTTGTCTTCCCTGTAAATATGCTGCTGGCCTAACGGAACTAACCCAATTAAAATGGTAGACATAAATAAATAAATAAAGTACTATATAGTGAATGATTTCAAATAAAGGGAACAAAGTGCTAGTTATTTTCCACAGGGAGACAAAGATCAAGTTTCTTCAGTTATCACTGTGTAGTAAATAATAGTACTGCTTATGGTTATGTTTCCCTTAGTAACTGAGGAAGCAGCTAATGTGTATGGATAGTTTTCTGGGACCATCAGACATCTGTCCTAGATGTGAATTAGTAAGGCATGCAACTGTAATTCAGTTTTAAAGGAAATTGTTACATGCATAAACTTTTTTTATCCAAATTCAAGTAAGTTGTCTGATTCTATCATGAAACATGGAGGCCACTGATGGAGCAAAACATTGCCAATAAATTTGGAGTCTTAATAGTCAGACAACACAGCTTCCATACTGGCAAGGTAGAGAGGTACTTTTTTAGATAAGAATCACACCCCACTACAAAAGCAAAAACACTCTGCCTTTGCATATGTTCAGTGACATGGCTCCTTGTATTTGACTGCATCTATTGTTTGCATCTCTGCAGCCGCAGGCTTGCTGCTTTGTGTCAGTTTACAAAACTAAACTTACAAACAAAGCAAATAGGGCAATCAGTACAGAGTTAAACCTGTCGTATTTTGTGACAGATGCCAAGATCAAAGGTAAGTGAACTGCAATGTAGCAATGTAGATTTATATATATATACAACAGATACAGTACCCTACCTCTCAACCTCTTAAGAGAAAAAAATCTGCACAAAGCCATAAATAAAAGTGGGACAAAGGCAAAAAAAATAGGGACAAATTTTAAACATTGCCGTTACAAACTTAGAAAGATGATAGAATAACAGGCTTTGCATTCACATGGATTTTCTGAAGTGTATGAAATCTAAAACTCAAATGTCTGTCATTATTTTCCAACTTCAATCTTTAATAATTTACCACTAATTTGCCAGAAAAAAAGACAATTTTATGAAAAACAGACCAAAAATATGAGACAAAAATCCAGACATTCTGTGAAAATCTGTGCAATTGACATGTATGCTAGTCTACTTGGAGCGCTGCTTTCTCTTTCACCCATATTTTGTTTTCTATCTTACTGCCTCTCTCTTTTGAGGTCTCATTATGCTCTCAACTACCATGAAGATGCTGCCCTTTATCTTATCAGAACACATTCAAAACTTTCTTGCAGTAAGTGGCCTCAATCCAACCTTGTCTACCTTGTCCATTACTTAGAATCAGCTGCCAAACAGCCTGCAAACAATTCTAAATCATTAAAATATTAACAGTCTGTCACTATGGTCTTCTCATCGGCGAAGGCAAATACAGGTGTTCTTGAATATATTTTTATCAGTCTTTGCTTCCTGCTCACATTTACAACTTTATGTATCTCTCCTCTAGACATATCCTTATGCTTACTCTGGATGTGTAGCACATTTCTTTTTTCTCCTCTCCCTGATAACTACATTGTTAATAACATTGCACAGTACTGCCCACACTTGATTATCCAGCTGTACTTAGGCATAAAAGTTGACTCCTTTCTTGAAGTTTACTAGGCTAGTAAAAAATGGAAATAAATTGTCTGGCCTTTATCTGTATCACACACACACATACACACACACACACACACACACACACACACACACACACACACACACACACACACACACACACACACATGCACACACACTGCTTGTACACCTAAGGATAATTTAGAATCACCAATTCACCCACTACATGTCTTTGGGAGATGGAAGGAAACCAGAGATGGTAATCATGTTTTTTTTTTTCAGTGATAAAAATTTGGTTAACCCAGCCACTGGGGAAGCACAAGCCAGTGCATTTCTTTGTGCTGGTCCCAAGCCCAAATAAATGGGGAGGGTTGCATCAGGAAGGGTATCCGGTGTAAAACGTCTGCCAAATGACATATGCGGGCAACAATACAGATGTACATACCAGATCGGTTGAGGCCCGGGTTAACAACGACCGCCACCATTGCTGTTAGCCAACAGAGTGCTGGTGGAAGTTGGGCTACTTTTGGCCAAAGGAGAAGGAGAAGAAGAGGGGGAAGGCATGCCCAAAGGCAAGAAGAGAGGAGAAAGGTTAGGACTGTGGTAGTGAGGGTAGGAACTTTGAATGTTGGCAGTATGACTGGTATAGGGAGAGAGCTTGCTGATATGATAGACAGAAGGAAGGTTGATATATTGTGTGTGCAAGAGACCAAATGGAAGGGGGGTAAGGCCGGGTGTTTCAGAGGTGGGTTCAAATTGTTCTATCATGGTGCTGATGGGAGGAGAAATGGGGTAAGGTTTATTCTGAAGGAACAGTATGCCAACAGTGTTTTGGAGGTGAAAAGAGTGTAGGAAAGAGTGATGTTTATGAAGCTGGAAACTGAAGGTGTAATGATGAATGTTGTTAGTGCATATGCTCCGCCCACTGGGTGTGCAATGGATGAGAAAGAAAAACTTTGGAGTGAGTTGGATGAAGTGGTGATGACTGTACCCAAGGGTGAGAGAGTGGTGATTGGAGCAGATTCCAATGGGCATGTTGATGAAGGGAACAGAGGGGATAAGGAACTGGTGGGTAGGTATGGTGTTAAGGAGAGGAATGCAGAAGGTCAGACGGTAGTGGATTTTGTGAAAAGGATGGACATGGCTGTGGTGAATACATATTTTAACGAGAGGGAGGAGCATAGGGTGACATATAAGAGTAGAGGAAGATGCACTCAGGTGGATTATATCCTATGCAGGAGGGTCAGTTTGAAGGAGATTGGAGACTGCAAAGTGGTGACAGGGGAAAGTGTAGTTAGGCAGCATAGAATGGTGGTCTGTAGGATGATGCTGGTGATCAAGAATAAGAGGAGGAATGAGAGGAGTGTGAGGGCAGCACCAAGGATCAAATGGTGGAAACTGAAAAAGGGTGATTTTGAGGTGGAGTTCAGGGAAGATTTAAGACAGGAACTGGGTGGCAGTGAAGAGTTACCGAATATCTGGGTAACTACAGTAGAGCTAGTAAGGGAGATGGCTAGAAAGGTGCTTGGTGTGACATCTGGACAGAGGAAGGAGGTCAAGGAAACCTGGTGGTGGAAGTACAGGACAGTATATAGAGAAAGGTTGGTGAAGAAGAAGTGAGATTGTCAGAGAGATGTAGAAAGTAGACAGGAGTATAAGGAGATGAGGTGCATGGCAAAGAGAGAGGTGGCAAAGGCTAGGGATAAGGTGTATTGTGAGTTGTATGAAAGGTTGGAAACTAAGGAGGGAGAAAAGGTCCTGTACCAATTGGCTAGACAGAGGGACTGAGCTAGGAAAGATGTGCAGCAGGTAAGGGTGATAAAGGATAATGAGGGAAATGTACTCAAAAGCTAGGATAGTGTGTTGAGCAGATGGAAAGAGCACTTTGAGGGGCTAATGAATGAAAAGAATTAGAGAGAGAGAAGGTTGGATGATGTGGGGATTGTGAATCTGGAAGTGCAATGGACTAGCAAGGAGGAAGTAAGGATAGCTATGAAGAGGATGAAGAATGGAAAGGCTGTTGGTCCAGATGACATACCTGTGGAAGCATTGAGGTGTTTAGGAGAAATGACACTGGAGTTTTTAACCAGATTGTTTAATGAAATCTTGGAACATGAGAGGATGCCTGATGAGTGAAGAAAAAGTGTTTTGGTACCAATTTTTAAGAATAAGGGTAATGTGCAGAGCTGTAGTAACTACAGAGGGATTAAACTGATCAGTCACAGCATGAAGTTATGGATAGAGTAGTGGAGGCTAGGTTAAGAAGGGAGGTGATGATTAGTGATCAGCTGTATGGTTTCATGCCAGGAAAGAGCACTACAGATGCAATGTTTACTCTGAGTGTTGATGGAGAAATATAGAGAAGGTCAGAAGGAGTTGCATTGTGTCTTTGTGGACTTAGAGAAGGCATATGACAGGGTGCCTGGAGAGGAGTTGTGGTATTGTATGAGAAAGTCAGGAGTGGCAGAGAAGTATGTAAGAGTGGTACAGGATATGTATGAGGGTAGTGTGACAATGGTGAGGTCTGCGGTGGGAGTGATGGCTACATTTAAGGTGGAGGTTGGATTACATCAAAGATCAGCTCTGAACCCTTTCTTATTTGCAATGGTGATGGACAGATTGACAGACGAGATCAGATAGGAGTCTCCGGGGACAATGATGTTTGCAGATGACAATGTGATCTGTAGTGCTAGTAGGGAACAGGTTGAGGAGACCCTGGAGAGGTGGAGATATGCTTCAGATAGATGAGGAATGAAGGTCAGCAGGACTAAGACAGAATATATGTGTGGGAATGAGAGGGAGGATAGAGAAATGGTGAGGATGCAGGGAGTAGCAATGGGGAAGGTGGATGAGTTTAAATACTTGGGATCAACAGTTCAGAGTAATGGCGAGTGGGGAAGCAAGGTAAAGAAAAGGGTACAGGGAGGGTGGAGTGGGTGGATAAGAGTGTCAGGAGTGATTTGTGACAGGTGAGTACCAGTAAGAGTGAAAGGGAAGGTCTACAAGAGGGTAGTGAGACCAGCTATGTTATATAGGTTGGAGATAGTGGCATTGACAAAAAGGTAGGAGTCAGAGCTGGACGTGGCAGAGTTAAAGATGTTAAAGTTTGCACTGGGTGTGACAAGAGTGGACAGGATTAAGAATAAGTATATTAGAGGGTCATCCCAGGTTGTACGGTTTATTGACAAAGCCAGGGAGGCAAGATTGCATTGGTTTGGACATGTGCTGAGGAGGGATGCTGGATATATTGGGAAAAGGTTGCTAAGGATGGAGCTGCCAGGTAAGAGGAAAAGAGGAAGGCCTAAGATAAAATTTATGGATGTGGTGAGAGAGGACATGCAGATGGTTGGTATGACAGAGAAAGATGCAGAGGACAGGAAGAAATGGAAACAGATGATCCGCTGTTGCGACCCCTAATGGGAACAGCCGAAAGAAAAACAAAAATAAGTGATAACAATTTGGTTATACTTGCCATGATATCCCCAGGCTGGCCCTAGAACCAGAACGTTTATTCCCTCCTCCAAGGCTGTTGGACACAATGCATCTGATGTCAGGGCATCTGGGTAGAAGCATTATCAGAAAGTGCCATCATAATAACTCTTTCTTGCTGTCAGATCCTTAAGCTTCCACATCCATAAATTGCATAGGTTGGTCCAAAGACCAGAGCACATCATAAAGTTAATTGCCCCACTGGAGAAACATTATTTTTTCTACCTTGTCTTCTCTGTTAGATGAGTTCTAGGACAAATACTTGTCTTCATTGTGGAAAACAGATTCCACATTTGGAATGTTATTCCCTTTGCATATTCTTCTTAGGCACAAGCATGACAATTCTAATTGTCCCTATTGTACTCATTTTAACAAGAGCACTATTCTTTGTAGGGTTCAATCCTTTGCACAGTACTTAGAAAAGGAAAAAGGGCATCAGGGATCTTCATGAGTGTTAGAAAAATATGTATTAATGTGTGTATTAGCAATATGCTTAGTGCATTTAGAGCTTGAAAAGGGTTAACACATTTATTCTATTTCATACTGCATAAATCTGTACAAACTGCAGTTGCTTTCTAACCTTGTACTGTTAGCTAAAATCTTGCTTGTGCCTTGGAAATTTACTGAGAAGCAGGTGATTTCTGCTTGCATTAGGAAAATAATGAATAGAACAATACTACTTGTATGAAACTTAGACAAGAAGTTCCGCTTGTGCTGTGAGAAAATACACAGCTGTCGAAGCTATAGATAATTAGGACAAATCCTGCTTGAAAATATGAACTGCAATCAGCATTTGCTGGTATCTGAGTTAGAAAAGTACCTTGAAATGTAAGACTGTACAATAGAGCAGCACAGGATCTAAACGGATTAGTGCCCACCAAGGCCAGGTTGTTTTTCTCAAAAGTTTCTCACAAATCTAGTCAGGTCAGCAGAAAATCTGAGTAACATCTGCTGTAGAACAATACTGAAAGTTGTGCTTGATTACGTCAGCTTAGAAGGCCATGTCTTGTAAAATAGTATAAGCATGAACATACTTCCTATTAGTAGTTAGACAAATCCTTGTATTTGCATGTTTTTGTCTCCTTGCAGCAAGTCAATTAAAAGTGCCTTAACTGAACCTTACGTGTATTGGTCTTTGAAGTTTTTTCCTTTGACAGATTGGTCCTTTGGACCAGAAACCCTCACTTCGCCTCGGATCAGACAGGCCAGGTGGCTTGAAACCGTATAGGGAAGAAACCACATCGGTTCTTCTTATTTGAAAAGCCCTCCGACTGAATTGTCGTACAAAAGAGGCCAGCCACTTTCTGATCTGTGACTGAAGGACGGGTTTACTTAAACCAGGTGATCAATCACGAAGGCTCAGGTAAGGTGAATTTACCTTCTTTTTCTGTTTTAGATCAGGGACTAGATTTGTATTTGTTCCGTTAAGACTTTATTTTTAAGTCAGGGACAGAAAGATTACTGTCTTGTCATAGATCAGGGAAACAGAGCAGGTAGGCAGTCATTCTGAAGAGACTATAAAAACATCCGTGGTACCACGTTACAAATAAGGAGTTACTTAACGATTAAAAGGATAGAACAAAATGGGTAATAATTGTACAAAAAGGTCCCAAAATATGCTAACCGAAGACGTGAAATACATGCAGTCACAGCATGCTGATAATATTAAATACTACTCAAAATGGGTTAATAAGTATGAATTTGATGGTGAACTAGAAAAATCCTCACTTGTCAAACTTGTCAAACAGCTTAAAACCAATTCTAGAGGTCGGGTAAAAAAGCAACGTCAATTAGGAATTCCTCAGGCACATAGGTGGATTGAGGAAGTAAACCAAAGGGAACAAAAGGGTAATAATTCAAAAGCAATGTTTTTAGATAAGGAGGACAATAACTTAGTAATAGCGTTGGCCCCTCCACCTCCCTTACCAGAATATGAGGCAAGTGAACAAGTTAGTCCACCCCTGCGATATCCTGCTGTCACTATATGTAGAGACACTACAAAAGCGAAACCGTTTATTAGAGATCCCGTCGAGACCAGGTCTCGAACACAGGCAGGAAACTCAAAAGGGGACATCGAGTTATATCAAATGGGTAGGGATTCATGATTTATGAGTGAAGAAGAAATATGCCCACTTATAGAAGTGCCTAATCCTCAGGCAGGGCAAGAAGGTCAGGACCCAACTATTCTAGTGTATAGACCATGGACTCCGGAAGACATCCAGAAAGCCACTGAGGAAATTCCCCATCCAAAAGTTAATTTTAGAAAGTTCTTAGAAGATTTGCAAGGAATGAGGCTGAGTTATAATTTAAATGGAGAAGAGGTAGAAAAAGTAGTCAAGACAAATTGTGGGACCAGATTGGCATATGATCAGTGGCGACTGGAATCCCCATGATATTGTGCTCAGGCTCCTCCCACATAGCAGTGCAGAATTAGACAATAGAGTGAAAGGTCTTACAGACCGAATCTCTGAGAAATGGAAGCCTAGGGCAGACTGGACTTGCATTAATCAATGCATCCAACAGGAAGGTGAAGCTATTGACCGATATTATGCCAGACTATTAGAGTGTTTTAATAACCATTGTGGAATGCAGGTTCCTGAAGATCAGACACATGATTCCCCATACTAGCAGCAGTTAAAGAATGCATTTTTGAAAGGCAGTATTGCACCTATAAGCAGCTTTATTACAAAACACATGGTAGATCATCGTACAAGCAGGTTACAATCATTGCTTGAATATGCTAGGCATGCCGAAAGGCATTTTAATAGCAAAAAGAAAAAGAAAGCCCAAGTATTTTCTGTAGAAGATGGAGCAAAAGTATATGTAGTACAGTCCGGGAAAAAGGGCAAGAGAAATGCCCAGGGAAACAAACAATTTGATCAACAATCAGAGTACTTTGAAGGGCGAAAGAAAAGGGGTGAATGTTTTAAATGTGGTAAGAAGGGACATTTGGCAAGGGATTGCAAGAAAAACAAGAAGGCAACCACGGAGGATAAGGAGAGTGAGGACTGACTATATGATAGTCAGGAATCACTAGAAGGGGATAGCAGAGAAAGGACAAATGAGTATGTGATAGAGGGAGTAGAGAATGTGACAAAAGAAATAGAGGAAGTGCAAGAAGTCACGGATAGTGAAGAAAATGAAATATTGGATTTGGCTTTATTGAGCTTAGAGCTCTATTTAGCAGACACAAACCAGAAGTTACACTCCTGGTAGAAGGGAGGGAAGTCAGATTCTTGTGTGACTCAGGGGCATCATGAACCCTGGTACATCCCTCCAAACTGCCAGAGAATTCAGAGTCACCTGATTACATATTAGTGAAAGCAGCTAATGGACAGCTGTATCGGGAGCCCCTCTCCCATAATATTGTGATAACTGATCCTGTTTCAGGATTGACCCAGAAAAGCAAAATTGTTGTATCTGCAAAATGCCCAGTAAACCTCATGGGCAGACACCTTATGCAGCTATTTGGTATAGCAGTAGTTCAGACTATGCAGGGTATGGAAGCACACCGACAAATTGATACCTTTGCAGTGCAATCGGAGGGTGAAATGTTTTATTGGTAGAGCCAGGACTTAGTTACGACTGGTCCAGGGGCGGTGACCGAAGAATTGATGAACATAGCCATCAGCAAGTTTCCCTCCCTTGACATTGATAAACAGCATTTGTTACACTGTACTCTGTATTATTGTAATACACCAGGACCTGATAAGGAATATGAGCAAGAGTTATTTAGAAATCGTGCAAACAGATTGGTATTATGTAATCTGTACTGAGACACAGAAGGGAACAGTGTAGCCAGCTGTTCATTGCCCCAGGAGTTCTTTGCACTCTATAAATCTAATCGATTACCACACGTTAGCTTAACTAAGGACAAGAATGTAAAATGGGTAGACTTAGGAGAAAAATTCACAAGATGGGAAAAACAGACACAGTTAGAACTGTCAGAACAGTGAATACAAATGCAGAAGCTGAATTAGATAACTCAGACCCACCCAGCTGTACACTTGCAGTCTAGCAAGGACAGCTGATTGGCACTCCTATTGAAGGAGGAGGAGAATGCCTTACAGAATACACCAGAAAATCTCTGGTCAACAGGAAAATCAGATGTAGGACTTATTCGTACAGCGGGACCAGTTACTATTACGCCAAAGTCAGCATTTAGACCACAAAAAAAACAGTATCCCTTAAGAAAAGATGCAGAGGTAGGAATCAAACCTATTATAGCAGTTTTAATTAAGGAAGTGGTGCTGGTGGAATCTCCTGATTCACTATGTAACACACCCTTATTTCCTGCTAAGAAAGCGAATGGAGAGTGGCGTATGGTCCAAGATTTACAAGCTGTAAATGATGCAGTAATGCCAAGGGCACCTACTGTGCCAGACCCACACACCCTGCAGCATGATTTAAAACCTCAACAGAAATATTTTTCTGTGGTAGATATCAGCAATGCGTTCTTTTTGATACCAATACACCCTGACAGCCAGCATTGGTTTGCATTCACATTTCAGGGGAAAAGGTATACTTATACGCGACTACCACAGGGGTATTGTGAAAGTCCAACAATATTCTCACAAGAAATGGCAAGCAACTTGGTGGGATTTACCCCACCAAGAGGTAGTCAGATTTTGCTTTATGTTGACGATATCCTACTGGCGTCCCCCACCCAGCAAGATTGTAAATAGGATACCATAGCGCTATTACAATTTTTAGCCACTGAAGGACATAAAGTAAACAAAAATAAACTGCAGCTTTGGAAAAAACAAATTAAATACCTAGGATATGTAATATCCAAGGAAGGTAGGACATTAGATGAGGACAGAAAAATAGCGATTTTGCAAGCACCAAAACCCACTACCAAGAAGGAAATGATGTCCTTCCTGGGTACGATTAATTTATAACTATGCCTTGGAATCTGCACCGTTAACTAACCTGATTTATAAAAAGCCTATGGCAGCACAGGATTTATTACAATGGACACCAGAAGCAGAATCTGCTTTCTGCAAACTGAAACAGTTAATAGCATCCTCATTAGTTTTGGGATTACCAAACTATCATAAACGTTTTTTCCAAACCGTAGATTGTAAGCAAGGTTATATGACATCAGTGTTAACACAGCAGCATGGGGACAAGCAATGCCCTATTGCTTATTATTCATCACAACTGGACCCAGTGGCACGGTCTTTACCTCACTGTGTACAAGCAGTAGTTGCAGCTGCGATGGCAGTACAGGCTTCAGCCTCAGTAGTATTGTTCCACCCTCTCACATTGAGAGTGCCTCATGCAGTCACAATTATTTTACTACAAGAGAAGGTAGCATATCTTTCCCCTGCTAGGCATCTTTCCTGTATGACTGTATTGTTGAGCCAACCTCATATGACAATTGAATGATGTACGACTTTGAACCCTTCTACCTTGCTCCCAACCCCTGCAGATGGCACACCACACAGCTGCCTGCAGGTGATTGAGCAAAAGACACTGCCTAGAAAAGATCTTACGGATGTTCCCCTTGGATGATGCCGAGGTGACGTACTACGTGGACGGCTCATGCAAAAGGGGTCCTGCAAGACAGAACCAAGTAGGATATGCAGTAGTTTCTGACACAGACATTATAGAAGTGAAATCTTTACCACATAGTTTATCTGCACAGGCAGCAGAATTGATTGCCTTGACAAGGACATGTACCTTAGCAAAGGGCAAATGTGTGAACATTTTTACTGACAGCCAGTATGCTTTTTCTACTGTACATGTTTTTGCGCAACAGTGGAAAAATCAAGGAATGATAACATCTACTGGCAAACCAATCAATCATGCACAGTTTATTTTAGATCTTTTAGAATCTATTCAGTTACCTCAGAAAGTAGCTATTTGTAAATGCACAGCTCATACCAAGCAACAGGACAGAATTTCAAAAGGTAATGCGAGAGCTGATACATCTGCAAAGCAGGCAGCTTCAGAAGTATTTCTTTTGAATGAGGAACTACAACCCTCTGAGATTTTAGACTTAGAAATGTTAAAGACAATGCAAACACTTACTATGCAAACTGAAAAACAAAGATGGGTAAAACAAGGAGCAATTCTCGAAAAGGGGCTGTACATCTCTAAAGAAGGAAAACCGATATTGCCATCTAATTTGTTTAGATATGCAGCTTTGTTGAGCCATGGGCAGTGCCATGTCTCAACAGGGGGGATGGTACAGCTGGTGAACCAAATGTTCACGACGTATGGATTTACAAACTACTCTAAAAAATTTTGTTCGTTATGCCACATCTGTAATAAACATCATGCACAAGGGGCATAGAAGCCCAAGCAAGGGAGTTTCCCTACACTACCATATCCGTTTCATACTATCTGTATGGATTTCATAGAGTTGAATAAATGTGAAAATAAGAAGTATTGTTTTGTCATTGTGGATATGCTTTCCAGATGGGTGGAAGCCTTTCTGACTAAAAATCCAGATGCTATGACTGTGGCCAAAGTGCTTGTTAAAGAAATCATCCCTAGATTTGGCATTCCGGAAAGGATCTACAGTGACAATGGCACACACTTTGTAAATCAGACCATACAGCAGTTAAGTAGACGTTTTGGTATTTCTCTAAAAAATCATTGTGCGTATCACCCACAATCAGCAGGGCTAGTAGAGAGGTATAATGGGATTTTAATGAGTAAACTAAGAAAATTAATAACAGAAACGCAGAGAAACTGGGTGTACTGTCTGCCCCTGACACTGTTGAGCATGAGAACTGTTCTGAATGCAAAAGGATTGACTCCTTTTGAAAAACTCTTTGGAAGGGCTTACTATATACCTCAGTGGAAATCTCTCATGCCCGCAGACCAGGAAGCTGACAGTACATTAGCTGAGTATATGCAAAAACTCTTAAATTCTAAACATTTGCTGCAGTTAAATTCTGTTTCAGATAAAGAACGAACCAGACCATCAGAAGTGGCAGTGCCCCCTGGAGCATGGATCTGGCTGAAGATAGTTAAGATGAAGAATTGGGCGTCTCCGAAGTGTGAAGGTCCATATCACGTGCTATTCTCAACACCCACTGCAGTCAAAATTGTGGAGCGTGCTTCCTGGATCCACCTGACGCTCTGTAAATTAGTTAAAAACTTTAAACTGGACAAAAATCTTGTTACATGCCAAGAGCAAAAATGATAGAGTCCAGAAGAAACAGGAATGCAGAACAACCATTTCCTCAGAAGTATTGCATAATCATCCTGTTAACTGTATTAGTGACAACAATCTTTTTGTTGTGGCCTTTTCTTTTCCCAGCCACACAGACTGAACTGAATAAACGTGAAGCGTTACTCATAAACTGGCATCCAAACTTTAACACTTACCAGGCAATTAAATATGTGTATGCTGAGACCTTCAATGTTTCAAATTGCTGGATTTGCACAGCTTTGCCGACATCATACGGGGGGTTATTCATGACTACAGTCCCCCTAGGGGTCAATGAGACCTGGGAGAACTTGATTTTTGATATCTCAACCATTACAGTACAAGATAAAATAGCATTGTTCTTGTCTGTTCCACAAAAGGGAACTGTGTATTTTTATAAAAATGATACTGTTCAGGTGGGTTGGAGCAACTGCAATGTGACTGTTCTTTATAAATGTTACACTAAAGGTAACAATGTAGATCTTTATTGTAATACAAACTATGATTCATTTCTTGGATTGATGCACAAAACACTTGATGAAGTAAAACATAATTCTGTTCTTTATAAACAGCTGTCTACAATTGATAGAAAAATGTTTCATGCAGGGTGAGTATATATGCATAGCAAGGTTACTACTAAAGTAGAGGACTGTTATTTTGTGTGTGGCAGAAAGGCATACAAATGGTTACCTGAGAATTGGTCCTGCAGTTGTTTTTTGGGTTACCTGGTTCCGGCCATACGACACACTGCAGTTTTGCTTCATGGAAAAATTCGAAATGTCTGAGAAGTCATCAAGAAACCTGTAAATCCAGTGGGACAAATTGATGCACGTTGGAAAGACCATCACTCTCTAGGCAAAGGACTGACACACATGGACTTGAGTGATAGCGTTATATCGTGGGCAGGCATATCACCAGCATATGGAGCAGTGAAATCGATCTGGGAGCTGAGAAAACTGTCAAAACCTCTCGAAGTAATGAGCAATGCAACTTTTTCTGTTCTCGAATTGGTGATTGATGAACTGAATGCTATGAGAATGTAGTGCTCCAAAACCACATGGCTCTCGACTTCACCCTAGCGGCGAGAGGTGGTGTGCTTTAATCCAAGAAGAATGCTGTTCGTATATTCCTGACCATAAACACGAAATAGACAATCATCTTGAGGTAATTCAGCAAGTGTCGGCCATGACCAAACCAGGCCCAAACCCACTGATGGACTTTTTCCAGAAATGGTTTTGGGGGGGGTGGGGTACCATCCTAATGAACATCCTGATTGCCATTTGTGTAGGTATGCTCCTACTGGGAGTATGTGTTTGTTGTGGTATCCCCTGCATGAAAAGACTGATTAAAGACCTTATAGACATTTCAGTTTCTGAAACCTTATATCAATGTACTGAGTTTGAAGAACTGTTAAAAGACTAAAAATGCTTTCATAAGTTTAAGCTGAATGACTCTCTTAACTGCAAATCCTGAGTGGAAGAGGTTAAGAGAAGAAAACAAACTGTTTATGCTTATTTTGAAAGTAGAATAAAAGTATTAATAGGGGAGACATGCTATAAAAATATGTATTAATGTGTGTATTAGCAATATGCTTAGTGCATTTAGAGCTTGAAAAGGGTTAACACATTTATTCTATTTCATACTGCATAAATCTGTACAAACTGCAGTTGCTTTCTGACCTTGTACTGTTAGCTAAAATCTTACTTGTGCCTTGGAAATTTACTGAGAAGCAGGTGATTTCTGCTCGCGTTAGGAAAATAATGAATAGAACAATACTACTTGTATGAAACTTAGAAAAGAAGTTCAGCTGTGCCATGAGAAAATACACAGCTGTAGAAGTTACAGATAATTAGTACAAAGCCTGCTTGAAAATATGAACTGCAATCAGCATTTGCTTGTATCTGAATTAGAAAAGTACCTTGAAATGTAACACTGTACAATAGATGCTTGTAAACGGATTAATGGTCACCAAGGCCAGGTTGTTTTTCTCAAATGTTTCTCACAAATCTAGTCATGTCAGCAAAAAATCTGAGTAACATCTGCTGTAGAACAATACTGAAAGTTGTGATTGATTACGTCAGCTTAAAAGGCCATGTCTTGTTAAATAGTATAAGAATGAACGTACTTCCTGTTAGTAGTTAGACAAATCCTTGTATTTGCATGTTTTTGTCTCCTTGTGGCAAGTCAATTAAAAGTGCCTTAACTGAACCTTACGTGTATTGGTCTTTGAAGTTTTTTCCTTTGACAATGTCCTCTGGTTCTTCTGCTTTTGACCTCTCTTATTAGCACAAGAAGAATCATCCAAAACTTATGTGGAAGCCAGATTATACAAATTCGACATTGACCAGTCTACCCAGGCTTGAGATTGTCTAAGGACAGGATACACTTAGGCAGTCCCTTCTGATGACTGAGAGAGTGTTAGAACCTGCTGTCAAGTACTCTTGGGAGTCCAGTATGGCTCCTGGGCCCTCCATGTCTGCACGAGCAAAAGCACAAGGGTTGTTGGTTGCATGTATAAACTTTTTATCCATATTCAAGGAGGTTGTCTTATAATCATGAATAATATATCATAAAATGTGAAGGTCTCATCTTCAAATGCTTATGTTAGGCCTACAGATGGGGTGGGTAGAATCCCTAAATCTTTCAAGGGTTCATCAGTAGGCCGTGCTGAGGCCATGTCTGCCTACCCTCGAACTGGTCTCATTACCTATGATGGCACATCCAGGCCCAGACCTAAGGCTAAATCTGAAAGGATTTTTCCTGGCTTGCCTTAGTCTAGGCCTTCTGGATCTCAAACCCACCAACTTAGAATGGCTGAGTAGGTTTCAGACAGCATAGTCATACTAGACCTCCTCCCACTACAGAATCTGTTTCTGGAGAAACAAAGATGGATCCTCTCCCCTGGGAATTCTCAGTCTTATGATTCATATGAGGATAACTTGTCTTATGTAGACAACATATCTCTGGGTTCATATCCTGTTTCTGACTTGGAAGACATCCTTGTCTCAGCCTCACCACCACAGGACTTCATTTTTGGTGAAACACTACATGAAATGTGGGGAAATGTTTTTGGGAAACTATGGATTGCTTTCACTCTAAGAAGAGGATTAGAGAATTTTTTTAAGGTTCCTAAGTATAAACCTCTGGCCATTCCTCCAGTTCCAGAAGTAGTGGATGATGTTATTTCAGACTCATCCCTGTAGCCTGACTCACAAACACCTGCTCCTAGGAAGACAGACCATTTTTGTAGGGTTACGGATTCCTGCAAATACCTGTTTAGGAATCTTACTGCTGATCCTGAAGTAGTGACTCAGCATCCTAAGGGTGCTAAAGGTAGAACTTATATGATTCCTTTGCCAATTGATAAAGAAGTGAGAACCCTTGACCATTTTGGCAAAAAAAAAAAAAAAATTGCCAATACTTTTGCCACCTTGGATAAGAATTACCTCACTTGCCACTTCCATATGATTAAGTACCAGGAAACTCTACAGGAAAATTTGAAAGAAAAACTGGAAGGGATGAAACATAGGTCTCTCTCCAAAGGATTGCAGGATCTGCAACTCTGTCTCTCATATTGACACATTCTTTGCATTGTGGTTTTGATGCTTTGGAAGCATCAAGCAGGGCAGCTACCTCAGAGTCTGTTATTCACATGCATGCTCCGTTAAATGAAAAATCCCTTCCAGACCATTTAATGTCTGAAATTCTGGATGCCCCTCTAGGCAAAGACTTCTTATTTGGACCCAAGGCTGAAGCTATTTTCAAAAAGCTGGAGGAGAAAGCTAAATTCAAGAAGGTGGTGCCTTCCATGGCAGGAGCCTCTCTGGCTCCAGATATATGTTTTGTGTTTTATGTTGAATTTGTGCAGGGTCTGTCAAACTGTTGTCTTTCTGAAAGTCCATTCTGACTCTGTAGGGTATGCAGTTTGCCTGCAGCCATGGTTCCTGTTGAATCACTGGATTTTGCTATGTTTGTGCTGGTCACAGCTGTTCAGGCCTTTAGGTTGGTGAATTAAAATGAATGCAGTTGTGGAGGCCTGCTTTTTGTCTACTGAGTGATTGTATCCTTTTGTTGTTCAGAGGGACCGGACTGATTTCTGGGTCATCGCCAGTGTTGCAATGATTTTGGAGATGCAATTGTGACAGCATGGATACTGGTTGTAGCTGTTCAGGCCTTTAAGTGGCAATGCTTATCCTAATGTAGGTAACAGAAACCCAGTTTTGTATATCAATTGATTAATTCAAGATTGGGGTTTTGTTGGGTTGGGGGGGCCTGACATGGACTTAGGATGTTGTTGATTTTGGAAATGGAGTCAGCAGCAGTGTGGTGGGTGAGGATGGTTGCAATCACTGTGATCACCTTTGTGATGAATCAAACATGGTTGATGAAGCTTTGCTGCCTTCGATTGGTTCAGACTCTGCTGTTATTGTTGCTGCTTATGTGTTTTTTGTTTTTGTGTTTATGTTGTATATGAGTTTGGAGATGCACAGTTTCATTCAGAGGTGCAATTTTGTTGTATGGTCTGAATGACAATAAAGGTTATTGTTACTGTTTACAGTTTAAATCTATGCAGACTGTTAAAGACTTTCTGCAAGTTCAGCCCATGAGGTTTTATAGAAACTATCCCACTAATCCCTGGTCCTTTACTCCCTCTTAGCAAAGACAAAGAATATAAAAGGTCTGAAGGGATAGAATACCAAGGCAACATAAAAGATGGCAATATGAACCTACTTCTAGGCCTAGTGGACCCTAATTCCAGGAGACCATCAGGGAGCAACCATAACTCAGTTAGTCCCCTCCCTGTCCCTTCTCCATGAAGTCCAACTCCAACCATCCTCAGTCCTTTTTTCCAAACATTCCTCTACCTTCAAAAGTAAAGTGAAGACTTTCCCTCTTTTTGCTATGAATGGACCAACATAACTTCTGACAAATGGGTAATAAATATTTAAAAAAAAAGGTTACAAACTGTCTTCGTCCTCTCTTCTAATGCATACAGACATTCTTCCTATTCCACCAAATCAAGTACAAGAACCTCTGACCAAAATAGGCCTCCTTTTGCAGCAAGGATCCATAGAAATGGTACCCCCAAGACAAGGAAAAGGAATTTTATTCCAGACTTTTTGTTGTTCCAAGTAAGGAGGGAATTTAGAGACCCATCCTAGACTTATCAAGAATACACAGATTCTTTTTGCTCCTCAAGTTCAAAATGCTAACCCTATAAAAGCTCCTGCCTATGCTTTCCCCTCTAGGCGTCATTGTCACACTGGATCTAAAATATGCTTACTTGCATATTCCCATTGCAAAGTGCTATAGAAAGCACTTTGTTTCAGAGCAGGTGGAAATCATTATCACGTCTCTGCTCTGCCTTTTGGCTTGTCTACTGCACCCAGAGCATTCAACAAGTGCTTGGCTCCAGTAACAGCCTACTGCATGACAAAGGGCATTCAGATCTACTACTAACTAGATGACTGCCTGATCCATGTGGATTTTGTGGAGGAGCTCATTTCCACCCAAAGCTTATCTATAAATATTTTCTCCTGGCTCGATTTCACGTTATCAAAACAGTTGGCGCCCAAGTGCTGAAATCAAACCAAATAACTAGAAATAGCACAGCGTTGTGAGTCCACAGAAACAGTTTATTCACACAGAAACCACAAGTTAAGCACTTTCATCAAATAGTATGACTTCATCAGAACAAATGATTTAAAAAATTTCAAACTTAAATAGCAGCCAGTTTGAATTAATTGGTTAAAAACTAACCAGTCATATATAATACATACCCATTCTCATGAATAATAAAATACAAATGTTGAATAATTAATTGATTAAATGCTCAAATTGTAAAACACATAAAGATGTTCATTGATGCCTGGCGGGTGGTCAGCAGCTAATCTAAGTTGCCACATCAACTCTTTTTTGTTTAACATATTCTGCCAATCACCACCCCTCACATCCACTATGACAAGATCCAGAATTCCAAACTTAAAACAACTAAAATTCCTACACAAAGTACTATGTTTATATAATGCATTAGTATTTTTTCCACTCTTCATGTCATAAAGATGCTCATATATCCTGTTCTTCAGCATCCTTTCTGTCTTTCCAACATAAAAAGAAGTGCAAGTATTACACTTAGCAATATATACTAATTTGCTGGAACGACAGTTACCATTTTTCAAAAAAATATGACTTCTGTTAGAGTTATTAATAATCATATCAGGTTCTAGCATTATATATGAACAATCATTACATCTACCACAAGGCAATATGGCAAATACCTTATATACTAGTATATAGTATATAAGGTATTTTTATTTATTATTATTTATTATTTATTATTTTTTTATATTTTTTATTTTTCTCATGTCCTATATGTATCTATTTTTTATATGCGTATATATTATATATGTATTTTTGACATATACGCTATGAATGATGGGTGTTTGTTGATTTAAAGTATTGTTATTTCATCATTTTCTTGTATCGATTTTATTTGATTCCACCATTCTGTGGAGTGCACAGTTATTTGGAGGAATAGGATTTTTAGGTATGTCTCATTCCCTCTGTGCTTTCTACTTGTAGAGCTCACAGAGCTATCAGGAAGCTGGTATACTTTATTGTACTGCACTGATTATTTAATTGTTTAATTGTTTAATTGTTAAATTGATTGGTTAATTGATCATTTTTGAGTATGAGCCTTTGTATAAAAGTGGTTTTATAAATTTAGATGTTAAGATCTGAAGAAGCGTACTGGTTGGTACGCGAAAGCGCTCATCTGTTCTTTTTATTTATTAAATCAGTTGGACTTTTATACAGCAGTATTTTTTCGTGGTGGTTTCACTCATGTATGTTCTTTGATTTGTTCAGTCTTTTGACGAGAGAACCTTTGGACTTATAGCAGCATCTAATCTCATCAAGTTTGTCTTTCTGCTTTGTGTTGGTGCTGTTGTACTCACACGATGGATGTGACACCTATTGAATTGGACTATAATCCTGAAGTAAGAGATGTTAATTTGAGATGGAATAACATCATGAATCAACGTATTAATCCTTTACTTTCGTTGGATTTACAATTACCCATAGTAGCTCCTTCAGGAGGTAATGTAGACAATTCTACTGAGTTTCAAGTATTGAGTAGAGAATTAGAGAATGACTTATACAAACTGCAAAGATATGTATGGCAGAGAAGACATATGGAGGCATCTTTGCATTTTCATGTAATTCCTCGTGGTATGAGGGTTCTTTGTATGCCGTCATACGGTGACAGCCACCCTGAGGTTCTCAAGAGATGGCAGGAACTGAACATAGAGCTCAGCAACAATTACATGAGATTGTTAATTGATTATTTTTCTCCTCTTGAAGCAGATTTAATGTCCAAGGTAGAGGTTCTGAATAGGGATCTGCGTAACTGCTTCAAAAATGAGAATTATACAAAGAGACTAGATAATATATATTTACGAGTCAGTGCATATAGTGACATGCTACAACTCATAAAATATCATAAGCTGCTGCGTGATTTCAGGGACTTTTCCCTTGGGCAAGTGTTTGTTTGGCCCAGATCCAATACTGTTCAACAAGTGAGAGGCGATACAGCATTAGCAGCGCCAAACCTCAATAATGGTGAACCTCCTATGGCTGATGATTTCGCTCCTTTGCACACAGCTCCTTTAGAACATGAGAGCAGTGTCAGTGAAACTTTTACCACACCGTCGGATGGTAATCAGATACCAGGTAATCCAGTCCATGTGGATACTCCTCCACCGAATCAACAGGCTTACAGAGAGGGGCACATGGGTAACATGTTGGGAGCCAGATCCAAGTTTTCCACCAGCGGAATACAGCGTTTTTTGCCTCTTCCTGTGAGAAAGAGGCCAATATCAAGAAATCATTCCAGCAGCAGAGGCCGAAGGAAAAGGAAGTTTTCTGGTGCGGATCAAGACCAGAGATGCCGTGTGAGAGATTAAATGAACTTGTGTTTAATTTTTCAAGGTTTGATTTTTCAACATCTGATCTTTCTTTGCTTAACAAAGGACTTACTTATATCCCCTCACAAGGTAGTAGCCTGAGTGAGATGCTAACTGATTTAAGAGTTTTTGGACACTCAGTGTCCCTGAAATTGTTTTTTAGTGTTAAACAAACTATGAGGAAAAATACTTTAGTTTGTCCTTCAGATTTTAAGCGTAAAAGTACTTTTACGCCAGCGTTACCAGCTCAGGTAGAATGTTTTATTAAACTCTGTGAACAAGATTTTTATAAATATTTTTTACATACTAGAAAGAAATGTATGTTTTTTAATACTTCTAGAGAGGAATGGTGTTCTCTACAAAGTTTAATTCACAATACGGAGCTTACGATTAAGCCAGCTGATAAGGGGGGTGGGGTTGTTATACTGAACACCGCTGACTACAACGCAACTATGTATTCTATGTTGAATGAAGTTACCACATATAGCGAGATAAATAATACAGCGCTAGCAAGAATTATTAAGCATATCCATGAGGGGATTTATGACTTGTTGATGTGTAGACAAATAAGCCAAGAATTGTATGATTATTTTTATGTGGAACAACCTGTGTTTCCTTACATCAAAGGACTTCCAAAAGTACATAAGAAGGTGGTTCCACTACCTATGCGTCCCATAGTCTCTGGAGAGGGATGGGCTATGGAGATGATATCTGTATACATTGAGAAGACATTAAGTCCCATGGTTAGATTGGTTTCGACCATACTCAGGGATACTTACCAATTGATAGATATGTTTGAAAATTTTTCTGTTAATTGGAAAATAGACACTTGTCTTTTAGTTACACTAGATGTAAAAAATCTATTTACATCGATCCCTAATGAATATGGTATAGAAGCCATTAGGGACTTATTGAATCACAATGTTAACTTAAAGCAGGATCAACAGATACTTATATGTGCCTTATTAGACGTAGTTTTAGCTAACAATGTCTTCATGTTTAGGGACAAGTTATATTTGCAGAAATGGGGTGTCGCTATGGGCACCCCATGCGCAAATACGTATGCTAACCTGGTAGTTTACTACTGGGAAAAGAACCACCTTTTTAATAGTAAATACTATGATAAAGTCCTGCTTTACAGAAGGTTTGTGGACAATATCCTTATTTTTTGGAATGGAACTGTAGATGAATTAATGGATTTCATCTGTTATCTAGAGTCCACGACCAGTTTTCTGAGATTCACGATGGATTGTTCTAGTGAAGTGATTAGTTTTCTAGATATCAACATAAGCATAGATAGACATGGTAAGGTTTTAACCTCTTTATACAGGAAACCATGCTGGAAAAACACTCTGCTTCAGTTTAGCAGCATGCATCCCCGCCATATATTCCCCAACATAGTTAGGAGCCAGTTCATGAGACTCATTAGGCTATGTAAAGTGAGCCATGAATTAGAGAAACAGGCTGATATAATGGAATGCCTCTTCGTTGAGAGAGGCTATGATAGAGGCATGGTGAAAGATATTAGGAATTTGATATTAAATAAAAACAATAATAACAATAATAACACTAATATAGGTAGAAAAGGGTACATTGGCTTTAAGAGTCTTACATCAGCTACCAAGGAGATGAATGATAAGAGATTAACTTTTATTATTAGATTCACTAACGATAATAAAGAAATAACAAGGATTATAAGAAAAAATTGGCATGTTTTAACAATAGATCCACATATTGCAGATATTGTAGGTATAACACCCCGTTTTAATTATAGAAACAGTAAAAAGCTGAAGCGGCTACTTTGTATTGAACATGAACTGAGTTCAGTAAAACAATACTCAGATAAAATGAGAATGGGCACATATCCTTGCAAGAAGTGCAATATGTGTGGTTTGATTACTGACACACAAGTATTCACGCATCCGGATATTGATTATGTTTTTGAACCTAGATTTTTTGCTTCTTGCAACAGTACTAACCTCATATATTTAGCTACATGCATACAATGTGAAGCGTTCTATGTTGGTTTAACAAAGAGAAGGCTTAAGGATAGGATGTATAATCATTCTTATGAAATCAAAAAGTCTAACCAACAGAATGCTTTAGCCAGACATATTATGTTAAATGAGGGACATGATTTTAGATTCAGAGTGTTACAATTAGTAACTCCTAGGAGAAGAGGGGGTAGCAATATGAATTATTTGGAGACTCTGGAGCTACAGTGGATTTTTAAACTGAGAGCACATTTATCATCTGGTCTTAATCAGTCCATCAATATTAAGCCCATACTTGAAGCATGTAGTAATAAATGAAGGTTTTTACACTTTATATAAATACATTTATTTATAATTAAAATATTAGTATTTGCTTTATTAATAAGTATAATGTAGTGTTTCATGGAGTATGGGCATTTTGTCATATATTTATTTGTTTCATTTATTTATTTAATTAATTATTTATGCATATACATTTTCATATACACACATTCATCTTTATTTTTATGCATTTGGTATGTTCACAATTATGTTTGTATTTATATCTACATAATATAATAGGTATTATTTTATGGTAATTAATTAATGAAATTTTGCACATGAATTAATATAGTATATAAGGTATTTTTATTTTTTATATTTTTTATTTTTCTCATGTCCTATATGTATCTATTTTTTATATGCGTATATATTATATATGTATTTTTGAAAAATATACGCTATGAATGATGGGTGTTTGGTGATTTTAAAGTATTGTTATTTCATCATTTCCTTGTATCTATTTTATTTGATTCCACCATTCTGTGGAATGCACAGTTATTTGGAGGAACAGAGTTTTAGGTATGTCTCATTCTCTCTGTGCTTTCTACTTGTAGAGCTCACAGAGCTATCAGGAAGCTGGCATACTTTATTGTACTGCACTGATTATTTAATTGTTTAATTGTTTAATTGTTAAATTGATTGGTTAATTGATCATTTTTGAGTATGAGCCTTTGTATAAAAGTGGTTTTATAAATTTAGATGTTAAGATCTGAAGAAGCGTACTGGTTGGTACGCGAAAGCGCTCATCTGTTCTTTTTATTTATTAAATCAGTTGGACTTTTATACAGCAGTATTTTTTCGTGGTGGTTTCGTGTATGTTCTTTGATTTGTTCAGTCTTTTGACGAGGGAACCTTTGGACTTATAGCAGCATCTAATCTCATCAAGTACATCTACCACAAGGCTTACTACCATGTGAATTCCTCTGTTTTTTGTTCGAAATTCTGGTGACTTCTACCAAAGATTTAATGTTACTACCTACTTTGGTAGAAAAAATGGGTTTATCACCAAGAATACGAATTATTTCGGTGTTGGTTCTAAAAATGTGCCAATTTTTTACCAAAGTTGTTTTCACTTGGGAATATAAGGGACTAAACTGAACTACACATGCTTGTTGAAAATAAGAGGTGTTCTGGGTTTTCTCATTGTTGACTATAATAACTCTAATAGAAGTCATATTTTTTTGAAAAATGGTAACTGTCGTTCCAGCAAATTAGTATATATTGCTAAGAATATCTTAAACAAAAAAGAGTTGATGTGGCAACTTAGATTAGCTGGTGACCACCCGCCAGGCATCAATGAACATCTTTCTATTATGCCTATATTGAAAGAGAAGGCAGAATCAGTATAATTTACTGGCCTATCGACCAGTGAAGTAACATGTATTTTAATTATGTTGTAAGTATTTTAAATGTGTATAATTTTTCATTTTTTCATTTATTCATCTGTATAGTACATATGTGTTTTACAATTTGAGCATTTAATCAATTAATTATTCAACATTTGTATTTTATTATTCATGAGAATGGGTATGTATTATATATGACTGGTTAGTTTTTAACCAATGAATTCAAACTGGTTGCTATTTAAGTTTGAAATTTTTTAAATCATTTGTTCTGATGAAGTCATACTATTTGATGAAAGTGCTTAACCTGTGGTTTCTGTGTGAATAAACCATTTCTGTGGACTCACAATGCTGTGCTATTTCTAGTTATTCAATTTCACCTTATATTTAAAAAAAATCCATCCCTTCTCCATCTCGAAAGCTCATCTTTCTAGGGACATTGCTGGGGACAGACCTTTAAAGGGCTTTTCTCCTGGGGGAAAGGTCACTTTTCTTACAGAATGCTTCCACTCTATTCTTCTCTTCTCAGTAATTCCAACAAGGGAAGTCATGAGAATACTAGGGTACCTGACCTTATGTTTCCTAATGATCCTTTTAGCCAGACCACACATAAGGAAGGTCCAGCAATATTGTAAGAATGTATGGAACCAACACAGACTATCTTTCAACTAACAATTTCATCTCCTTCCCTGTTTGAAAAGGGAACTTGAGTGGTGGATTTCTGCTTGCAACCAAAACTTAGGGTACCATTCAGGACTCCTCATCCAAACCAGACCTTGACCACAGATGCCTCAGACCTAGCCTGGAGGGCACATACCAACAGCCTCCAAGCTAAAGGAAAATGAGAACTAAGCTTCCTAAAAAAGTCACAAAAACCTAATGTAAATAATGACTATTCTCAAGGGCACCCTGGCTTTCAATGACCTGTGGAAACCAGGGCCTTTACTGATAATGAAACAACACCACAATGATGTGGTACATAAACAAGCAAGGAGATTAACTTTTATTACTAGATTCACTAACAATATTATCCTCTATGCCATCTAACAGTGTCTCTTAGAGCAAGATCAAGCCTTGGGCCTACAAATTCAGGCCCACTACCTGCTAGGAGAAAACACTTCATTAGCAGTTCATCTAAGCAGGTCAGAAGTGAACCCCCATAACTGGACCTTAAACAAGAATGTGTTCAAGCTCATTTGTTTGTCTTGAGATGTACCAGAAATAGACTTTTTTGCTTTAAGCCAAAGCAATCAGCTGAAATATTCTGTTAATTAGCCTAACATCACAAGGCCTGGAAGATGGATTCCTTCTCCTTTCCATGGACAGGTCTTGATTTTATGCATCCCCTAGCATTTTTCTCATCCCTAGCAAACTGCTAAAAATCAAGAAGGGAGTGCCAAGAGTAATAATTGTTGCACCTTTTTTACCAAGGCAACATTGTTTTCCTCGCCTACACAGCCTGAACAGGGAAACATGTGGTTGTTTCCTTAAAAGGTGAACCTGTTAACTCAGAACAGGGGTTCCATCATACACCCAAATCTCAGCACCTTGAGGTGGGCAGCTCATTTAATACGCTAACTACCCCCCAAGGCTACTCTTTGGACAAGGATGTGCTAGATGTCTTAAAGGAAGCTAGAAAATAAAGCATCAGAAAAAAATCTTATATTTTAAAATGGAAAAGGTTTTCAATCTGGTATCAGCAACAGAGTATCATCCCAAGGTCAGCAGAGATCAGCCACATCATTGCATACATTATACACTTATTCAAGTCTGGTTTGTCTTACTCTTACATTAAGATCCACTCTTCACCCATCTCTGCCTGCCTACCTATGCAGCCTACTCTTTTCTCTCACCCTCTTATGAAACAGTCCCATAAGTGTATAACTCACCATACGCCACCTAGAGGTTGTCCCTCTCCCCTTGGGACATCAGTGTGAAAAAGCTCACTTTACCATACTTTGAGCCAGAAGCAAAAGCTGACATAACATTTCTTTCTTGGAAAACAGCATTTCTAGTGGCTATTACTTTGGCTAGACAGGTCTCATGAGTACAAGCCCTCATATGCTCTGAATCTTTCCTTATTTTTCACCAGGACAGAGTTACTCTAAAGACTAATCCCTCATTCATGCCCAAAGTGGTTTCAGAACTTACTTTGAACTAGTACACACATCTTCTTGCCTTCTTCCTCACCCTCATAATCAGAGATACCATATCCATCGTGTTCTTGATATTCACGGACAACTCAGATATTATCTGGACAGGACCAATTTATTTAAAAAGTCAAACTAACTCTCTGTAGCCTCTATAAGCAATTAATTTAGAAATCATATCAGCAAACAAACCATTACAAAATGTATTTCCAGCTGTATTGCCTTTTGTCATCAACATCATGGAAAATAAATTCCTGAATATATAAGATCATATTCAACCAGAGATACTGCAGTTGCTAGTACATGTCTTGGATGAGTTCCCCCAGAGAAATTTTAAAGGCTGCCACTTGATCCTGTGTCCACACCTTTACCAAACATTAAAACCTCCCTATTTTTCCAGAACCATAGCTCTCCTGTTCTCTGCATTCTTGTATGGCTTTCTAGCTTCTGCCTAAATTGTTTCCCAACCTCCCCTATCCCATCTTTGGGAAACTTCCTAAACCATTATTACTGAAACAGTGAAAAACTATGAACATAGTGCAGTTGTGCTTACTTGCCATAAATGTAGATGTTTGAGTGTTTTCACTGTTGTAGTAGGTCTTCCCTCTATCTTTCTTTAAGATTGGGATGGGCGCTCTTCTCCTATACCTCCCCTTGCCCCTTTCACCCTTTCTACTGCATTAGGTCTTCATGGCCTCTTCCTTCCTCAGCACACTGGGAACTTTTGGATACCTTGTGCTCCATGCCTGGATCTAAATCCTGAGGTCTCCTTTTCTCTTGTTGGGGCAAGAAAACCCTTTAAGATGGTGCTGGCCTATCACTCTTATACCCAGATGGCCTGATGTCAGGTGCAGGGCATCCACTATCCTAGGGGGAGGGAATTAAATCTCTGGCACTCAGGCCAGCCAAGGGCTACTACAGCAAAAATAACACATATTCCTATTACTGCTCAAAGAAAACATTCAAATATGTACATTTATGGAAGTAGACTTAACTGTACTTTCCTGAGGAAAATCCATGTGAACACATGGAAGACATGTAGATTCTACACCGAAAGTGCCCCATTTGAGAATCATACAAGAGATCCTTTTGCTGTGAGTTGGCAATGATACCCACTGCACAACTGTGCCACCCCCACACATTTTATACATTTTCTATTCCTGTTACTCTGTTACTATTTGCATGTGTGACTCTATTGAACCATGGTTTCAGCTGGACAATTAATCAGAATCTCTTTTTGCTTGTAAAATCCTATCCTTAACTATAACAGACATTGTTGACCTTGTTATTTTATTTTCCGTGGTGTTTAATTTGGTCTATATTATCATATCACATGCTCAGAAGAGTGAATGGCAGATAATCGACCCCATGTAAGCGAAGCTTACAATATCGAAACTTCAGAACAGTGATTGTTTTTCAATGGAAAACAATTGCTGTTCTGAAACAAACAAAAATATAACAGTAAAACATTAATTAATGGGGGGGGGCTTCACCCCCCCTACTGAAATATACCAACTTCGAGATCACACTACAGTGCCAAAGAGGCAAAGTAGTGAAAGCGACCAAACAAATTTTTCTCCAGGGAAAGAATTTGCTGAAACGCCACTTCACTATTTTGCCTTTTCGCGCTTTACTGTTCGACAAAGACGCATTCGACAACCTGCGACTGCGACGGTGTAATAGGGAACCTGTTTAATCATTGTATTCTTACATTGGTGTGCTTTACTCTGTTGCATACTCAATTACTTCACTGCAGATCTGTTTTTATTTTAGTGAATTTTATGTGTTAACTGCCTTGTGCCCACTAACATAGAGAAGAAACTTCAGACCAATTTGTATATCTGGTCAATAAATGTATTTGCAAATAAAAAGTTAGCTGGCTAGAGCAGGTCTATACAGCATATGCAAAATGCTATCTGCACAGAAAAAAGGATGGTTTATCATCTTAGCATAGCATTACAGACATCTACATAAGTATAATATTGGTAAATGTGAACCAGAGTACATACAAAGAAGGTATTAGACAGTTAGACATGCTGAAATTGTAGTGGTTGTTTTTGCAATATTTATTTCCTACAAAATGCTTAATATTCATGTTCAGCAAATTATTTGAGGTTCCTCTCCCATTGGGCAAATTATTTGAGTTTCCTTCCTCATCTCCATTACATTGGATGAGTGAATGACCTGTGGAACTGTGTCATGTCTAAATTATGCAGATCATAGTATCAAAATATAAAGCAAAAAAATGTAAATTAACAAAAACACTAATAAATGAGACATTATGATAGCACTGACCTGTCATTTGTAAGTTTCTTTTCTTTCTTTCATTTTCTGTTGTCGCTCTGCTTTCTTTCATTTGGTCAGCCATCTTAATGCTTCACATTCTTGCTGGGTCTGCTGGCACTCCAGTCTATTCTTGGTCCAATACATGCAAATTTTGCCTGGGTCAGCAAGGATTCTAAGGATATTCTAGGGGGGAGTCATACTTTTTTTTTTTTTTACATTTTATGGCCTACTTTTCTACAGACCCAGTGGAATGTCTGAGAGGCTGTTATACAATGTAGACATGCAGCCTATTGTCCTGCCTCTACTGCAGCTCAGTCATGTCTCCACCCGTTTTCCCCCTTGTGGGCACACCTTCCATCATGCCATCTCCAGCATCCAGCAGATATCAACACAGGAGGTGCCCACAGGTCTTCCCACCCACCTCAGAACTGAAACGCCCACCCCTCCCTAATGCTCCATCAGTCGTCAGACCTACCAATTAAACACAGGTCAGCTGGACCTTAGTTAGAGTTTTATCAGTCTAGACTACCGGTGTGGCTTGATCAATTGTAAGTTTCAATACAAATAAATGCTTTATGTTATGGCTTATAGGACACTATCACTATATCAGTGATCAATAATGATTCTGAATATTTCAAGGCTAATACATTTTCTCTGTACCTCTTATTGTCAAACCAAAATAAAATAAAATATGTCTAGTGATCAGAAGATTTAAAGACCACTTTGACTTCCCACAAAAAATGAAAAAGTGCTCTGTTTGGCTGCTACTATGTCTGTTTCTATCATAATTTTCTAAAATAATTTGAATGTGATTCCCCTAAAAAAAGCTAGCAGACAAACCTTCCTGATTGATAAACTCCTTTTATCTCAGCTCAGGTAACAGCCACCCAGGGAAGTAAAGAAAGTCTACTGGCCCATTCCAGATTACTGCAGTGAGGTGAGATACAGTCCATCTTGGCACCCAGAGCTAAGTGTCGGTTGTTATTATAATGTATGTATAGTGTAATGGCAATGTCATAAATGCTACTTATACTGAATATATAACTTATATAAATATACGTGTGAACACATGTATTTATGCAAATACCTAAGACTTTAAGTGATCCAGCAAGTATCAGACAATTCTCAAAATACAGTAGTTGCTAGGTTCATACAACACAGTTCACATTCTATCAGTAAATTACACTTTTCACCCATTGACAAGCAAACCGGCAGTGTATAGCATAATGGTAGATACCAAAATAGATATTTCAGCTTCATTTTATAGGCATAGGAACATAGGAATATACTAGCCAAGTGACTATGGCGACCATACAATACCTATCTATATACACACATGTAAGAAAATCCTTTTCAAGCACTTAATAGTGCTCACCTCCCAAATAGAGCAGGGCTATACATGACAATCCTGATACGAATTTGTGTCCACCCATTCAGTCATCAAGACAACCCTTAAAGGTAGCCAAAGTAACCTGTGGCCTTTACTTGTAACATTTTCCAAAGGTTAAGAATACCTTAGTGGTAACTTTTCCAGAAGTTAAGAATACCTTTAGTTAGGAATCTGTCTGTCCTGTGAGTCTTGTTTATTTGTAGCTGAGACAAGGGAAGTAAATAGGAAGTCTTTTACTTCTGATGATTTTAATGTACTTTTTTATGTTCGTGTCAAACATCAGTGATGGACAGTTTCACTGTACTAAAGGAAATTGCATTTTAACTTCTTCATACTCAGACTAGCAATCAATATGACAAGGCTTTTATAAAGCAATGATTCGGTAACCATTAGAACTGTCTGGACCTGCTAGAACATGTTCTGAAACACGGAGACTGAATGGTCGAAAGAACAGAGTTACATATATCAAGTCTGAGATGACCATTTCACAGAATATTCCCTTTTCTCCAAGTTATGGTGATCTTGGAGTTGGTATATATAAGTTTGAGGGAGGTATGACTGCTTGCCTCCAACATCAGGGGTGTAGGGGGTTTACCCTTGATATTAGGGATTGCAAAGGTCAAGCCCTTCACCAAAAAGAAGTTTAAAGGAGAAGAGTAATTTTCCAGTTTTGCTCTTCTCTGGGATTTTCAGCCTTTTTTTTAGCTTGCCTGCATTCTGCATTTCAAGTGCCAACATTTCACTAGGAAGCTTAAAGATTCTGCATTTTGTTTTGTCATGTCAAGCCACTTGTTCAGTTTGGAGTTCAACAGAAGCAAATGGTTTATGAATACTTTCAAAGACTGACATGGAAAACATAAACATTCAAACTACACCCACCCTTTCTATATTCAAGGACTTATATCACTTGATATATGTAGTGGATTCCTTTCTCATCCCAGGTCCTTGGATTCATTTTCAGCTACTGCACTACAGTGCAGCATAAGGGGGAGTGATGCTGCATTCAGCATGAGAGGATGCTGCACTCTTGAGTGTGCCATCCTTTGGGTGAGACATTAAATAGAGGCCTACCTACCTGAGTTTGTGATAGGTAGGCTGAATGTAAATGATCACATAGCACTTATTGATTAGAGTAAACAAATTCTCCAGTGCCCTGATAACATTTCCCCTAGTCAGTATGAATGTCACCTCACCCCTGTCCTGAACAGAGCCCACTGGCCTAGTCAGACTAACTTAGTCAACAAAGTTTACCTAACTGGCTAAATAACTAACTCACTAACTAACTACCTGATGTGTTTGTGCATGTGTGGGTTGGGGTGGCTGTCATACCTCCACACAACCCTAGACAAATGAGCTAAGCCTGCAACATTGGGTAGGGAGAACCACTAGCCACCACAGATAATTCTCTCCTTATTGCTTTAATGGAACTAAAATTGTACAGAGATCTGTAGCAACACTGGCTATCAGAGAAAGTTTATTTCATGTGCCATAATGGCATTTAAATAGTATGGGGACTGAGGGGAATGCCAGCTACTGGGGATAACTTATTTCATGTAATTTAATGACACTTTAATAGTGTAGGGATCAGGAAGAGCACTAACTAATAGGGATAACATATTTCATGTGCCTTAATGGCACTTAAATAGAACATGAATCGCAGAGAAACACTAAAGATCAAATGTAGAATAAATAAGATGTTATTAACACACGGCTGACAGTAATGCACGTTTATTTAACTAACAAACAAAGTAAGCGCTTTTACAGATCGACTCCGCTTCCTCAGACTAATAGAAAAAAACTGTGAAAACACTCTTTTAAGTAATTCAAATATAACTGTTGCCAATCAGAATGAAGTATTAATTAAAACATTCAGCATTGTCTCTCTTAAAGGTATATACTTAATTCTATGATGCAAGATACAAATCAATGCTAAAATATAAATACATTGCAGATTATAAAATGTTTAAAAAATGTATAAAAACATTTAAAGAACAACCTTGAACAATAATGTTAAAATTTAATAATATAAATATACATAAAATAAAATTTATAGAATTATTTAATATTTCAATACTATATAAAAAACTACATTGTATTTAATGTTTCAGACTTCTATTCTTCAGGAATGGTTTCAAGGACACCACATTTTTAATTCCTGGTGGTTTATCTGCTTGAAGTCTGATAATCCATTTCTGTTCTATCATGTCGGTATAATTTTTGAAATTACCCCCGCTCACATTCTCATAAGTCTTCTGTAATACAAAAAACATAAACTTATATGTTGTTTGTTGTTGTCTGCATGTCCTCCCCATGGCTGGGTAGTGTTCAAAAGACATGCGTGCGTAAATGGGCATTCCTTCATTGAAGGTTGGGTGTTGAGCTGGCACCTCGGCATCTCGTACAAAAAAATCTACTGCCAATCATTAGCGGACCGGAGTTCCACTGTGGCGACCCCTTACCGGGAAAAAGCTGAAAGACAAACTTATATAATGGTCCATAATTCTTAACATGCATAGCTAGTGCATTATTTTCTTTCACATTGTTAATATCTTTGATATGCTCTAGAATTTTGTCTTTGAACAGAGAATTGGTTTTACCTATGTAAAAAACAAAGCATACTGTGCAGAAGCTGAAATAAATAACATTATTGGTGCAACAATCTGCATAGAATGTAGCTTCAAAGTTAAAGCCTGTAGTAGGATGTACAAACCTCCCACCAACAAAGATGTAGGTACAAGCTGTACACCTCCTACAAATATAGGTGCCTAATGTATCTGATGTTTGTTTTTTATGTGTGTCTACACTTGTATGACATAACTGGTCTTTGAGTGATTTATTCCTTTTGAAAGAAAAAAGAGGTGTGTCATTAATTTTTCCTTCCAATTCTTTGACCATGGCGAGAATCCCCCAATTATTCTTAATAATCTCACATATTGAGGAAATATTGCTCGAATAAGTTAGAGACATGCGAATGTTGTTATCAACTCCCCTTGGATTATCTGAGCATGAGGTCTCAGTGTTTACTTTAGTGTGCAATGTCGATGTTTCTTTATTATTATTATAAAATGACCTGCATCTATCTGGTCTATTATTCCATGCCTCTCGTATAGAATTGTCTATATCATGTGCTCTATAGCCTCTCTCAATGAATTCATTTTTCAGTGATAGTAATGCCTCATTCAATAGTCTATCATCATTGTAAAGCCGCATGATTCGAAACATTTGTCCTTTTAATACATTCCTTTTGGTATGTGTAGGATGCATACTTTTATAGTGTAAGAGATTGTTTTTCCTTACTGGTTTCCTATAGAGTGAAGTGGTCATTACATATAAATCATCTCTTTTTACTTTGACAACTAAAAAGTCAATTTCTGTGAGTGAATACTTACCAGTAAATCTAAGAAAATTTGTTGTATTATTTAAATAATCAAGAAAATTAGACAATGTTTCCTCAGTGCCCTGCCACAAAAAAAAATATTGTCCACAAATCTCTTGTACGATTTGATGGACTCACTGTATATGTTTCCGGATAGAACAGAACTATTCTCCCATTGTACTAAAGAAAGGTTGGCGTAGCTGTTGGCACATGCTAAGCCCATGGCCATGCCAACCTTCTGTATATAATATTCATTATTGAACATGCACACATTATTTTCTAGTACAATTTCTAATAATGAGCACAGCAAATTAATCTTGTTGGGGCAGATCTGCTTAATCATTAACAGGTTCCTAATGTTTTCTATACCCCATGTATTTGTATCTTGCATCATAGAATTAAGTATATACCTTTAAAAAAGACAATGCTGAATGTTTTAATTAATACTTCATTCTGATTGGCAACAGTTATATTTGAATTACTTAAAAAGAGTGTTTTCACGGGTTTTTTCTATTAGTCTGAGGAAGCGGAGTTGATCCGTGAAAGCTCTTACTTTTTTTGTTAGTTAAATAAACGTGCATTACTGTCAGCCGTGTGCTACCAACATCTTATTTATTCTACATTTAGTCGTTTGGTTGTACGTTGGATACTTTATTCGGTGCTTGAGGAATTTTTTGCCTCCAAACACTAAAGATTCTCAGCATGGCTTGCTTTAAAGACACACATTTAAATAAAAGATGCAGGAAACTGCCAGACACCAGGGAAAGCTAACATGGCTTAAAAGGCAGAAAGCAGACCTCAAATCATGTACCAGCCTATCTCAGACATTATTCCTGTGTGCTACCGCTAGACACCAAAAGTTTCTTTAAAAAAACACACACATTTCTATATCTATATCTATATCTATATCTATATCTATATCTATATCTATATCTATATCTATATCTATATCTATCTATATCAGCAAAGATGGTGGAAAACAGATTTGAGCCATGTATATTTAACACATGAAATTCCTGCATTAGTCCATTGCACACTTGGTGCTTTTGTGCCATATATGGTTGTTCTCGGGCATTGTGTAATGTTTGCAACAAGTTGTAACATATGACTTTCTAACTACAGGGAGAGTTAAAGGGTATGTTTTGTGTGTGTGTGTGTGTGTGTGTGTGTGTGTGTGTGTGTGTGTGTGTGTGTGTGTGTGTGTGTGTGTTTGGGTAGGAGGATGTGTACATGTGTGTGAAAGTGTGAAAATGATTAGAAGGAGAGGGGTGCCTGTGTTTACATGATGTGACTGCCAGAGTTAAATACCACGGCAAGTGCTGATCTGCATATCATTGTAGCTGACCATGATTCATAGACATTCATATTAGCTGATAATGAGATCTTTCCTCATTGTGGCTAATGTGTCTATGAATTACAAAACATACAGCATCGTGTAAGCAAAGCCTTTTCACTGTGGGCAGTATGGCCCACTCTGGGGCTCTTAATGAATCCCTAGTTTAAATTTCTTGTACTTTCAGGACTGACAGTATTGAGGCCTGAAGTTCCAATATGGTGTGATAAATGTAAGCAAGTAAGCAACCAACCAAATAAATGAATACATTTATTTTCTTAAGTGGAATGATTCCACTTTGTAAGGCATCTGAGTTGCCTAGTCGTATTTTAAATTAAACTATATGCATTTTTATACAATGCCTTTGTTATCATTTCATGTCCAGTCATGTGTTAACATCTGCAAGAGACTTATTTACTTGCATTTTAGTTACATATTTTATTTGTATGTTTGGAGTGAGTTGCCACACCATTTTACATGAAGTTATATGAGGTATATTTTTCTGATTCTGTCAATGGTAATGAATTAATTTCAAATTACCTTATGGGATATCTTTGTACTCTTTGGTCAATTCTAGCTAGTACTTTATACTTCAGGGCAAGGCTATGAGTTTCTGGTTAGAGTGGAGACCAGAAGTATTCTATGCCCTCTCCTCATCATTGCAAATTCTGCTATCTCAGCTGTCTGTTATTGTTTCCAAATGAGTAAGCCACAGACACTCCACTAATTATGCTGTTTACTTGTATTTTGAATGTCTTCTTTAATTTGTTTGGACTTTATATTTTTAGTCACAAAATGTGAGAAATGTACAGATCTGGGACTGTAACGTTGAAAGGGTAAACTCAGATGGAAGAAAGATTTGAAAGTTCAAATTCAATAGTTGTAAGTTACTTTAAGAGTGTAAACTGTCTGTAAAGAGTGTCCAAAAAGTTAAGATCATGTATGTGTCTACATTTTTCTTCTGTACCAGGCTAAAGGCTATATTTAGCTAGAGATAGATCATTTTTTTTTCAGAATTAGATAAGTTAAGTAAGGATGTTGTGTGTTTTGTGCATTTTGCAGTGGGATACCTGTCTAACTCTAACAACAGGTGTGGCTACCTCAATTTTCTTCATCTGTAGTACAAGTAAGAGATTCAGACAGAAGGTTGATAGTAGTAAAATTTCTCAACAGAATAGCAGAAAAGAATTTTTAATAATATTGTGGTGGTGATAAAACTGACCTGACCGTCTATTGTATACCTTATGTGTTTAGGAAGCTTTTACACACTTGTATACAAGTCCTTGCTTCTTATCTGTTTTGCTTCCTATAGGTTACAAGTGAATAAAAAAATATTCCACAACCATAGTGTATTTTCAGATATTTTAAATTCTGAGGAAAAAAGTTTTAAAAATATGGCAGATAGAAAAAAAATCAGATGTAAAGGCAGTTTTGCAAAATGCCACAAGCCTTATCAATAAAAATAGATAATTTAGAAAACTGCTGTTGATTCTTGTATCATTACTGAAATCTTGTTTAATCACGTAAAATGTATATCATAAATTGCAGAAACTACCTTCTTTCATTATTGCAGGTCTGACGGATTAGGTGGTTATGTATCAATAGCTGTAAAAAAACAGCAGCTAAAAGGCAAAAGCCATGAAAGCAACTTAAGAACAGAAATGATTCATAAACTAATACATTTGACAGGCACTGAATATATTATTACAGGGATCTAGTTAACATACCTATGCCCCATACAGACCCGGGTGGTCCTTGCAGGGGAGCACTACAGTTTATCATATTCTCTCTTACCTGAACTTAAAATACCACAATTTTAAAAGGTGCAAGGGGGGACAGTCCCCTTCAGAAACAATCGTTTAGCAGTCGTATAGCAGTCTATTGTACAGTCTAATACCTTGATTTGTTCAGGTGGTGATTACCTGTTAACTGGGTATGTCATTACAATGTTTTACATCAAGAGTAAGGAAGATATACATTTTCATTATCCTACCCTTGACAGAACTACAAGAGATAAAAATCATGAAAATACATCCTTAAAAAGTATTTCAACTAATTATCCAATAACAACCCTCCCCTATATAACTACAATAAATAAACTTCATGAAAATGTAATACTTAAGGGGGATTTAAATACTCATATGTTAACCATTGCTACTCAACATCAAATAAGTATGCAAAAACAGTAGTTGGCTATGTTATTCAAAACAATTTTGAACAAATAATTCTAAAGCCACTTTGGGTGGCAATAAATTTTATTATGTATTGCAGATCCTGTGATTTTTTTTGGTTCATTCATTGTTTTAACCTCTGTAATCAACACAAAACATATTACTATTATCTCTTACTAAAGAGTAAAGTTAAACTTGGGCATGAATAATACACTTTTCCTGTACTTGTTATCATCATCATCTTCTTTTGGCTGTTCCCGTTAGGGGTCGCCACAGAGGATCACCTGTTTCCATTTCTTCCTGTCCTCTGCATCTTGCTCTGTTACACCAACCACCTGCATGTCCTCTCTCACCACATCCACAAACCTTATCTTAGACCTTCCTCTTTTCCTGTCACCTGCCAGCTTCATCCTTAGCATCTTTTTACCAATATACTCAGCATCCCTCCTCAGCACATGTCCAAACCAACGTAATCTTGCCTCTCTGGCTTTGTCTACAAACCTTCCAACCTGGGCTGACCCTCTAATATACTTATTCCTAATCCTGTCCACCCTCGTCACACCCAGTGCAAATCTTAATATCTTTAACTCTGCCACATCCAGCTCTGACTCCTGCCTTTTTGTCAATGCCACTGTCTCCAACCCATATAACATAGCTGGTCTCACTACCCTCTTGTAGACCTTCCCTTTCACTCTTACAGGTACCCGTCTGTCACAAATCACTCCTGACACTCTTCTCCACCCACTCCATCCTGCCTGTACTCTCTTCTTCACCTCTCTTCCACACTCACCATTACTCTGAACTATTGACCCCAAGTATTTAAACTCATCCACCTTCGCCACCTCTACTCCTTGCATCCTCACCATTCTTCTATCCTCCCTCTCATTAACACATATATATTCTGTCTTAGTCCTGCTGACCTTCATTCCTCTTCTCTCTAGAGCATAGCTCCATCTCTCCAGGGTCTCCTCCACCTGTTCCCTACTCTCACTACAGATCACAATGTCATCTGCAAACATCATAGTCCATGGAGACTCCTGTCTGATCTCGTCTGTCAACCTGTCAATCACCATTGCAAATAAGAAAGGGCACAGAGCTAATCCTTGATGTAACCCCACCTCCACCTTAAACGCATCCATCACTCCCACCACAGACCTCACCGCTGTCACACTACCCTCGTACATATCCTGTACCACTCTTACATACTTCTCTGACACTCCTGACTTCCTCATACAATACCACAACTCCTCTCTAGGCACCCTGTCATATGCTTTCTCTAAGTCTACAAAAACACAATGCAAAAAAAAAAAAAAAAAAAAAATGTTTTAATATGTTTTTGTTACCTTGGAACTTGGAACACGTTATCATCTCACAAGATTCTTGTAATTAATGTTTAATGTACTGTTTGTGTAAGTCTTCTATGTGGAGCTTTTCTCCCCGGGCCTCTACTGAAAATGGACATATATCCAGCTAGACTAGCCTGGTCAACAAATGTAAAATAAAATAAATAAATAAACACCTTCTGACATTCTCTGTACTTCTCCATCAACACTCTCAGAGCAAACATCGCATTTGTAGTGCTCATTCCCGGCATGAAACCATACTGCTGTACTTGCTATATACTTGTAAAAATAGATCGGAATACTGTTTTTTGTGACCAGTGTGTAAATATGTTCAACAAATTCTAGGGTTTTAATAACTGCAGGTGAATATATATTATTACTAGATAACCATACAAGTTAATTATACATTTCAAACCAGAATATGCCACAAGACACAAACAAACTTGTAAAAAATAACAAAAGGTAAAAAGATGAGGCAGAATCACTAGTTTTCTACTTTATTTAGCACTTTTGTCCTCACATTGAAGGTTTCATCAGAATCTGATGAAGTCCTGCTCTGTAAGAACAAAATGTTAAATAAAGTGGAAAACTAGTGATTCTGCCTCATCTTTCCACCTTTTGTTGTATTTTACAAGCTTAATTATACATTTGATAGACACAAAACTAATTAGATATGCAACAGAAAAAAGAAACAGTCTTAAGTATTATTTGGTTTTCAAAAATGATTCAGTTGCAAAAACTAGTTCATATTAAATTGCAGAAACCAATTGTTTATCTTTTCAATGGTCAGATCCCAAAAGATCTTTGGAGCCTTGTGGGTGGTGCCAAGAAGGAAATGCACCACATCTTCAACCTGCATGAGACATTTAGAAGTATATTAATGCAAAACATGTTTGCAGGTCAAGCAAACTTATTAGCTATACAGTCTGGAGTATCTTACTATAGAAACTAGGTATATAAAAAGAACTCATAAGAAAATGTATGTACAGATATTATAATGGGCAAAGCAAGACAAAAAAAAATCAAGTGTAATGTTGTCCACTCATGGGTCCATAAGACAGCAGTTATAAGTACATGGATGACTAAAATACAGTGGTTGTGCTGAGCACTTGTAAAGGGAGCACTGTGCAATACATGATTCCTCCAAGAACAAGGGTGACAGATATGAAGGAATGGCTTATAGGCAACATGGCATGCAGTGGTACATACAGCAGGGAACAGGAATGAGACAGAAAAGTCTTCAGGTTAGGAAAGGTATATTATTTTAGCAGCATGAAGACCCTTTTTGTCTCTGCACTGAGAGCAAATGGAAAGGAGTTGAAAAATGAGGTAGGAGGGGATTAGAAACAAATGGATGTAAGGCAGTATGGAACAGGCAGACAGCAAACAAAACAGACAGGGCAGCAGTAAAAGGAAATATAAGCAAAGAAGAAGAAGATAAAGGAACACAGACTAAAAACTAGAAGGAAAACATGAGAAAATGAAGTTTGCAGTGCAGAATTTAAATATGTAAATATGCCAAAACAATAGGGATACAATGTTGAATTTACATGTGCCATATAACCACAAATAAAAAACAGTTCCATGTATATGACTAGAAGATGGAGTCTGGCTTTATGTGTACAGTATAATTCTTACATATGTAGTAGACAGTAATGTACAGCATCAGTGACAATTACAAATAAGTTGCCATTGCTGTATACCAACATAGGCATCATTGTTGTAAACATATTCGTACACCACAAATAGGATGGTGAGCCACCTGGTACTTATAGATAGAAAACATGAACACGGGAGAAAGGTGAGGATGGGTATAATGCTAGCAGCCACACCTGTGCAAGAAATTAAGTTGCACATCTCACTAATAAAAGAACTCTCAGAAGTGCATGTTGCAATGACTGAATGCTCCAAGACATGACTTGTATTAAGGCTCAATTAACCAGAGCTGCTCTACGTTTGGCATCCTTTGCCCAAGGTCTAGAGTGTTTCTGCTTGAATCCAAGGCATCTAAAGCTCAGAACAAGAAATTAAGTTTATTTCCAGCTTTATCTGCACTTTTTCAACTGTATTTAACTGTTTTACTACATTAATTTGTGCCTCTTTGACTTTTTTTGTCTGTGCTTGCTTCATTATCTGCACTTTTTTGCACTGTAATATTGCTTAGATAGCATAGACTAGATCCAGACTTGCTGAATCTAGCCTGCTTCTGATACACTTGAACTCAAATCCACCCGTTTCTACATTTAGAAGGGTTCCCCTGCACCCTTGCGGCAGAAGAGTGTGGGTATAGCCTTGTCTGAGCTAGAGATTGCTGGAGGAAGGATCATTGTGTGATTTCCTACTTTTAGGCTAGTTCAAAACTGTTTACTTTTGCCTGTCTATATGTCTTGCATTTGCGCATATCTGAAAAACCACACAATGGGAGTTAGTGGTGCTCTGTATAAACACAAACACCTAGAAACTATTTTTTCCGTAGACATCTTTCAGTTGAACCCTCTCAAGCTTCGCTGTTGTACCACCTGCAAGTCAGCTGTCCTCTGTGGCACTACAGGGAATACAGCTGAGCACTGAACTCTCAGATTATGTGTCCCAGGCAGGTATGTCCTTAGCACTAAGCAGCATTTTACTTTCACCCAGGATGATGCCACAATACAGAAAAAAAAAATGATTGACTTCAACAATTGGCTTATCTTCTGATGTCAATTCAGGGGGATCCAGTATCTGTCAGCCTGGGAAGACATGGTCGACAGACCACTCTGCTTTGTCAGAGATGGTCTTCACCTGTCTCCTCAAGGCTTTTGGATACTGGCAAAGATGGTTGCCTCCCCTAT
The DNA here is from genome assembly GCF_019279795.1 of Protopterus annectens. Classification (NCBI taxonomy): domain Eukaryota; kingdom Metazoa; phylum Chordata; order Ceratodontiformes; family Protopteridae; genus Protopterus; species Protopterus annectens. Next base: position 1,544,375,352 of record NC_056733.1, read on the forward strand.
AATGCCTTTTTTAGTCAATGTCAAAATAGCAGAATTCCTGACAAAGAAACCCACAAGAAACAAACTCAAGGTTATCCTGCTTAGTGCTAGGAGCCAAACAGAAAACTGCACTCCCTGGAAGCACTCCTCACCTTGGAAGATGCTGGCATCTATCCAGTTACTGAGACTTAATTCAAGGCTGCAGAGAGAACCCTGACCATACAAAGCTACAATGACTTCCACACGTTCAGACCCCAAAATGAGAATGAAAGAACCAAAGGAGAAGGTGTATCCATCTTCACTAAATCCAAATACAGCTCAAGACTGGTTAAACAATACGACTCTGTGGAGCTACTCCAGGTACAAATAAATATAGGTAAAACACCCTACCACATTATTGTTAGATACAGATCCCCCACAATGAACTAAGAATAACACACCGACTACCTGGACTTGCCAGAATCGCTCCCTATACAGCCAAACAATTTGGTCATCGGAGATTTCAACAATCTTTCCATAGACTGAACAACATACATGAGTACAAATATGATTTCCCTGAGGGTCCTGGACTTGGTTTATTCAAATTCTATGGAGCAGTTAGTCTGCACCCCTACAAGGGGCTCGAATGTCCTGGACCTGATACTGACAAACATGGGTGGGTCACTGCATTACCCCCCTATGTGTTACCCTCCCTGGTAAGGTCAGACCATAAATCTATCTTGTTTAAAGTAAAGATCAGACCTGACACTCCCCACAGGAGCAAAAAAAAAAAAAACTGAAAAACCATTCCAAAGCAAACTTTAGCCTTTTAAGTGAGGGTGTAAAAGATTCTAAACTCCCTGCTAACACAGCCAACAATAACTCCTATGCAGAGGAGTAAACAAATACCTTATACAGAAATTTCAACAACTGTATAGACTCAGCTCTGCCTGTCAGGATAAAAAAACAGGTCCTTCTAAAGAAACAGGCCACCCTGGTGGACCGCAAGTATAAATAGGTTATATAAAAAAAGAAAAAAACTGTTACCCAAAAACAAGAGAGAAAACTTACTCAGCAGAGAAGAATACTCTCCACAGCTTGACCAAGCAAATTAGATATCTTGTAAAGTCCTCTAAAGGTAATTATGAGGCTAAATTAGAATCTGTAGGTAAAGACAATCATAAGACTTTCTTTAGCAGTGTCCAAAATCTTAAAGGGAATGCCCAGCTATGTGCTGAACTGATTGTGGACAGTACTGCTCACATTAAACCTGAAAACATTTCCAACCTGCAGGCAGACAGATTTGGCACAAATGTTACCCCCCTGTCCCCACAAGACATACCCCAAAGCACCTCTGTCACCAGTCTACTACGTAGCATCTCCAAAGAGCAGGTCATATCAACCCTCTCTAAGGCCAAAAACATGGCCTCCTATGGACCAAATAACATCTCAGGCTGCTTACTCAACAATCTAAAATAAGAGTTAGTGGAACCACTTGGCACTATATTCAATGATATCCTAAGCACTGTCTTTGTTACAGCACAGTGGAGAACAGCAACAGTAATTCCCTTACACAAAGGGGGTCCATCAACCAACCTTGGGAACTATAGACCCATAAGCCAAACCATCCTTATCTGCAAGGCCATGGTATGGATCATCATGGACCTTATCAACAAGGGCATACGCAAACTCAAAACTCTTGACCCAACTCAGTCTGGCTTCATTAAGGGCAGGTCATGCTTATTAAACCTGGTGGACTTCTTTGAGAATGTCACCAAAGCTGTGGATGAGGGCAAAGCAGTACACACCAACTATCTAGACTTAGCCAAGGCTTTCAACACAATTCCCCAGTCAAGTATCATTGTGAAACTCTCCCAGCTGGAGATTATCCCATACAGAACAAAGGATCATTTGCTTTAAAAAAAGTCATAGTTGAGAAGTATAAAAAGGGGAAGAATCTAAGTATGGCATGGATAGGCTACAAAAAAGCATTTGACAGTATCCCATATTCATGGATAAAAGAGTGCTTTAAAATGTATGAGATACACCCTACACTGATAAAACTACATCACAATTACCATGAAACAGTGGCAAGCCACTTTCTAGTTAAGCCATGATAAAGGACAAAGTATTATTCCAGGAATAAAAATTCAAAGAGGGATATTACAGGGGGACTCTCTGTCACCGCTGCTATTCTGCCTTGCCCTTAACCCATTAAGCTGTCTGCTTAACAGCTTAAGCCATGGCTATAATTTGGCTCTCAGAAAGCAACAAAGTGTAAAGATATCTCATCTTCTCTTTGTAGATGATTTAAAACCATATAGTTCATCAGACAAGAAACTGAAAGCACGACTGCCAGTAGTCAAAACTTTTTCAGATGATATAAGAATGTCATTTGGTCTTGATAAATTTGCAAAAGCAACCTTCAAAGCAGGAAAGCTGCAGCACCAAGAAAATATTAGTTTGGGACAAGAATGGGATATAAAAGAACTTCAGCAAGAGAGAGTGTATACATATTTGGGAACTGATGAAGGATCAACAATAAAACATGAACAAATGTAACTAAAACTCAGTATGGAATATTTTAGATGATTTAAATTAATTCTGAAAACAGAGTTGACTTCTAGGAACAAAGTTCAAGCTATAAACCAATTTGCAAAAGTGCATTATTATCCCCTTTGGTAAAAACTCTGTACCCATGAACTACAATATAGGTGGTAGTATACTTAACACAGAAAGTGTGATAAGAGACCTTGGGACATAGGTGGACAGTTGTCTCTCCTTTGATAATCACATCGCCACAGTAGTCAGAAAATCCTTCTACATGGCACACGTCATCACAAAAGGTTTCTCATCCAGAAAAAAAGAGGTCATTGTTCCCCTCTACTCATCACTCATTAGACCCATTATAGAGTACAATGCCCCTTTTGGTATGTACCTCACAAGACATCTACAACAATTGGAAAGGCCGCAGAAATATCTCACAAAGGGGATTACCAGCCTCAAACAGATGCCCTACGCAGACCGTCTCAAAAAACTCCAGCTTTACTCCGTCGCATATCGCCTACTCAGAGTTGATCTCTGCCTAACATACAAAGCTATGTCTAACCCAGAGGTGTTGGACATACTCCACTTAAAGAAATCCCAATCCCTCCAAGCTACATGCACTAGGGACCTAAACCTTGTCACCACAATAAACAGAACATGCCGGAGGGATAGATTCCTGTCCCAGAGACTTTGCATACTCTGGAATAAACTACCTATTTATATCAAACAAAGCTCCTCATTAGCACTCTTCAAGAAAAATCTTGACGATTGGATGGGAAATAGGAAATTCACCCCGGGGATCACCTCTGCGGCTCTGCTCGACAGTGGCACAGGAAAATTCTTTTCTTGGGTGGCAAAAGCCAGGGTACCTTTTTGGCTGGGCTTGTATAGGCCCCAGGGCCAATAGCCTAGTACCTACCTATGAACCTTTGAACCTATGCTCTTTCTGTCCAAACCGTTTTGAAGTGATTGACTGACCCAAAGATGTTGGACAGATTAGACAAGAAAACAAGAAAGATGCTTCATGCTCATAAAATGATTTATAAAAATCAGTGCATACCAAGATTATATATTCCCCATTCTGAAGTAGATAAGGGCCTCCTTGAAAGTGATTACATGTATAGCTCTGCAATTGTGGGACTGCATACATATCTGTTGACCTCACAAGACCCAAACATAGTGAAAGTTTTGAAACATGAGAAAATTAAATCCAAGATGACTTCCCTGCTTAGTCTAGCAGAACCATATTGGTATCCAAAAACGTACCACGGAGCCCTTGTACCAGCAACAACAAGTAGGTAGTCTTAACGAATTTATTTATCACAAACGTTTTCGCCGCACAAAGGTGCAGCTTCCTCAGAGAAAACAAATTAACAATGAGGTAAAAGTGCACGCCCCTTTTATACAAAGCAAAAGGGAAATGACAACATGATAAGGTGAAACTCATTGTAGTAATTAGTAAACAAGTAGAAGCCTTCACAAGAACAACTTGTTCCTCAAAGAGAAAATGCAAACATTAATTCATGTTAATAATAAGCATTTCAAAGTGTAGAATGTTACCAAAGAAATAAACATAAAATTTAAAATGACATATTTAAAATTCTTAAAATATGTGGAAGAAATCATAACATTAAAGTAAAAATTCAACATAAAAAGTCATTCAAATAGCAACTCATAAAAAAGTAAGTATAATATGCAGTAATGGATTAAATCTTAGTAAAAAAGTAATGGTAATCCATTATAAGTATGAACCATAATGAGCAACTGTGTACCTTAAAGATATTATTGTATAAACAACAATAATAACTAAAATCTAGGCAATATTTAACATGAGAGATGCTACAACAAAGGCACGTCACATGAAGTCAGAAACAAAAAAAATTTGTATGTTTTAAAAAAAGTCTTTATGTATGCATAAGAAAGTAAGGAATATCTACAAAGGGGGGTACTACCTTAAATAGCTCCTCAATTTGAGTACTGCTGAGATGTTACAGTTTTCGTTATTGGTGTCAAGCAGGAATGGAAATCAAACCAGAAGTAGATAAAAAATCAGACAGCAACTGAATGTGCCAAAAAACAAAAGAAAGATTGTAAGGTGGAGGATCAGAAGGAAAGAAATGTGGAAAATGCATAATTATACCATGACCCCCTATTAATATTCCAAAACGTGCACGCTGATTGGCCAGCGTGCACATTGTAAATCGACTTATACTAATGGGAAAAGGTCCGGTCGCCCGGACTTTTTCCATTAGTATGAGTATTTTTTTAAAACACTGTCTCGCTATGTTAAAAGAGTTTAACATAGCGACACAGGTTTAAAAAAAGCAACGGAGATCTCCGTTGCTTTATTTAAAGCTGTCTCGCTATGTTAAACTCCTTTAACATAGCGACACAGTGTGTAAAAAGCAATGGAGATCTTGCTTTCTCCGTTGCTTTTTTTAAACCTGTCTAGCTATGTTAAATGGGTTAACATAGCGACATAGCTTTAAAATAAGCAACGGAGATCTCCGTTGCTTATTTTAAAGCTGTCTCGCTATGTTAAACCCATTTAACATAGCGAGACAGGTTTAAAAAAATAAAAAGCAATGGAGAAAGCAAGATCTCAGTTGCTTTTTACTGTTTCGCTATGTTAAATGGGTTTAACATAGCGAGACAGCTTTAAAATAAGCAACGGACATCTCCGTTGCTTATTTTAAAGCTGACTCGCTATGTTAAACCCATTTAACATAGCTGTAAAAAGCAACGGAGATCTTGCTTTCTCTGTTGCTTTTGGCCACAGCTCTGATGTACTGTGTAGGCATGCACAGTACATCAGAACTGCCGCGGATGCCAGGCAGCTGCGGAAGGGCAGCAAAGAGGCATTGTACAATGCCATTATTTAAGAAAAGTAATTGTTTCTTTTCTTAAATAATGTCATAGTATAATAGCAATAACCCACTTCTAGGTGTGGGTAATGCAGGATTTAACCACGGTTGTCTTTGTTTGGTCGCCCTCGGGACCAAACCATGCCAACTGTGGTTAAATCCCGCATTACCCACACCCAGGCGTGGGTTATTGCTATAATATAGTTGCAAGTATAGAAAACTCTTGGAACAACCTCATGTTAATCAGGATAGAATGCAGGAATGGTTAAGGAGAGACAAATCCAAACCAAAAGATGAAAGATTAATATTGGTGGCCCAAGATAGTGGACAAAGTACAAATTTGTTTACAAAGTCCATTGAACATGTTAGAGAAACAGACAAATGTAGGTTTTGTAAAACAGAATTAGAAACAGTTGCACACCTTGTTGCTAGTTGTGACTGTATACTGAAATGCATAATAATGTGGCAAGACTGTTGCTCAGAGGATTGTGCAAACATTATAATATTGAAGTAGGTGAAAAACACTGGAAACATGAGCCACAAAGCATCATATATTCATAGGTTCATAGGTGTGTACTAGGCTAATGGCCCTGGAGCCTTTACAAACCTAGCCCATAGAAATGCCCTGGCATTTTGTCACCCAACGTTAGTTCCCAGTGATGGGAGAAATTATGACATCTACATGGTATCACCCATTACCAGCAGTTCAAAAGATAGAAGTGAGTAACCAGATATAGTGGTCCATGGAAATAAGATAAAAGTAGCATTGATCATTTAAATCATTACACCCATTGAATACAGTGTCTTGCATACAGAAAGACACAAAGTCATAAAATATCAGGATTTGTAAGCAAAAAATGATAGCAATGTGGAAGAAAGATACCCAGACAGTTCCAGTAGTAGTAGAAGCAACAGGTCTTATAAAAAAAAATCTACAATTTTATTTATATATGTTACTGATACATGCTATTTCCATATGAATTGCAGAATGAGTCATTACTGAGCACATTGTGGGGACTCCAAAGAGCACTTCTGGCTAACATGAAAGATTGAAACAATACTAATTTCATGAACATTAATCTTACTTTGACTTAGGAATGGGGTCCATTCCTGTCATGGTATTGGAAACCCAAAAGACTTGGAAAAATTAAAAAAAAATACTGGGGATTAATTCATGCTTCAGTAGATGGGTAGCAAACTGGCTCACTGACAGAATGCATACTGGTAAGTTGGGGATTCCACCTCCACCAGTAGACCACTTAACAGTGGTGTACCACAGGGATCTATGCTGGGCCCTCCACTATTTGTAATTTACTTCTAAGACGTCCAGGTGAAAGTAGATGCCCTGTGGCTTACCAAGATGACTGCAAACTAGAAGCAATCATTGAGGTCCCCACCAATGTTAACATATTATAAATGGCTAACACAGACTAATGGTTGGTGCCAGAGCCATGGACTAAAACTAAATGCAAAAAAGTGCATCATTATCCCCTTTGGCAAAGAAGTAGCTCCTGCAAATGACATGATAGATAGCACCCACCAAACCCAAACTCAGTGGTGAGAGACTTGAGAACACAGGTTGTTAACAATCTAAACTTCAATTACTATGATAAAGAAAGCCTTTTACACTGCACATCTCATAAGTAAAGGTAACACATCCAAGTCTAAGGATGCTATAACTCCTCTATACTCAATTCTCATCATACCACTGATTGAGTACAATGCTCCTTTTTTCATGTACCTTACCAGACACCTGCAGCAACTGGAGAGACCACAAAGGTTTCTAACCAAGAAAATTCAGGGCCTCCAAAACATGACCTACACAGAAAGACTGAAGGCCCTTTCTCTGTACTCTGTATCCTACAGGCTGCTGAGAGGTGATCTGTGCCTAGCCTAGTGACGATCTATGTGCCTTGCCTAATGGAAATGATGCATGTCCACAAATAAAACTGAGCAAGAGTCACTCTCTCCAGGGATCTCAACCTAGCCTGTGACATAAAAATAACATGCTGGAGAGAAATATATGTCTCAAAGAGATTGACACTTCTCTGGAATACACTCCCATTTCATGTGAATTAGAGCTCCTCAATGACACATTTTAACTGCAGCCTTGACAGTTGGATGGAAACCATAAAATCTCCCCAGGGATGGCAACTATGTCCCTCATGAACAGGGACAATTGGTGCTAATCATTGATTCGCTCTGCTAGCAATGGCCATCTAACCATGGTCACCTAGGGAACAAGGGTATTACATGGCTAGGCTTGTCAAGGTCCTAGGGCCATTAGCCTAGTAACCTTCTATGAACCTATGAACCTATGAACTCTCACATACTGGGCACCACTATACCAAGTTTGAAACCATTCTGTCAATGTACTGCTGTTATCCTTCCATTTACTGAGATCTCCAGAACTGGACAATGCATCTTAAGGAGAAAAAAAATATGGATATATATAGAAAAAAGCAGCATGAAAGGAATACACCTCTAATCTTTATTCATTTAAAAAATCTCTACACACACATCTAAAGTTGCAATGGGAATGTTCCTGTTCTCATCCATCATAAAAATATGGAACTCTTAATCCTTCATCCATTCTTAAGCTTTTTTCTAAAGCCTATTATATCTTCATCATTCCCTTCATAACTATCATTATATTATAACAAAACTCTACCTCTAAAGTCATACACAACACACACATCTTTTTTTTATATTATTATGTATTATATGTATATATGAATACCAAAAAAAAAAAAAATCAATGACTGTATCCTATTTTACATTTGTATGTATCTCTATCTTATCTATTGTTTTCCTGCCCCTCTGGTTTGTTTAAGGGCTTTAAATTGTTTTTGTACTATTTTGTGTGTGTGTTTTTTTTTTTTTTTTTTTTGGAGCTTTTCATCCCAAGACTCCATTGGCGTGGTTCTTTTAGGCCCAATGGACTATCCTGGTAATAAATAAATAAATAAATACATCCCTAGAAGTCACCAGAAAATGCAACACAAAACAGTGCATCACCTTGTCAACCAGGTGTCCCTAACTGCCTTCAAGAAGATAAAAAGGTATGAAAGCCATATGTATGCACAGATATCTCAGCAAAATCTTTCTTAAAGATAGTCTGAACAACATCCCAATGAACTGTGACATGTAAGGTTGAAGTATTTTTTTCCTCATGTATGTGCCACGATAAATTGTATGGCACAGGTTATTACCACAATAAAACATATTGCACAGGTAATGCCAGCATGTATGCTTATGCTCACCATATTCAGAATACCAAAATCATGTAATCCCCCCTCAGTTTTGACATAGCAACAAAAAAGCCCTTATAACCACTTATTTAATTTCCCAGTTTGCATGCCTAGCTAGCTATATAGCAACATATATGCAACAGTAGCCATAGACCACGCAACTATCATATATACCCAACTGCATATGCTCATGTATTAAAAAGCACTAGCAGCCTATAATGCAGCATACACAGATAGTCAAATACTACAAAAACTGTGTCACCCAAATCCTTGCCAGTTTAACCGTACATTATGTGCAATAAGAGTTTCCCTGCATGAAAGACAATAGGTAAAAGTATGCCAATCACAATAGCCTGAAGGTGTAATTTGGAATACAGCCAGCAGCATCCACAGATACACAAAATTAATACAGTGATGGGTTAATAATTAAACCAATCAAATCAATATATGTCTTTGTATCCTATAAGCAGAACTAGCTAAATCAAAACATTGGGTGATATACCAAATAACCCAGGAAAAAAAACCCAAAAAACAGTGGGCAGTACAAAATAAAATTAATAACCATCAAAAATTCCTTGAAACAAGAGATCACAATGTAGTAACCATGAAACACATACTCTATCAAGTAACTTGACAGGCCTTTAAGTCCAAATGTAGAGGTCCCACATGGTTTATGGCCTGCACGCTTAATTTCTATATGCAGTTATCAATAATCACCCTAGGCCCAATTGCAACATCAGATGCATGCACTGTATATGTGGAAAACACCAACATATACATTGGTTCATAGGTATGTATTAGGCTATCAGCCCTAGGGCCTATACAAGCATAGCCATAACGATTCCCTGGCTATTGCTTTCCATAAATATTTACTTTTCTGGACCCCTGTCTAGCAGAGCTGCTGATGTGAACCCCGGGGTGAATTTCCTATCTCCCATCCAATCTTCAAGGTTCCTCTTGAAGAGGGACATTGAGGCGCTCTGCCTGACATGTATGGGCAGCCTATTCCAGAGTATGAGGAGTCTCTGGATCAGGAACCTATCCCTCCAGCATGTTCTATTCATCGTGATGACAAGTTTAAGATCCCTGGAGCATGTGGCTTGGAGGGATTGGGATTTCTTTAAGTGTAGCATGTCCAGCAACTCTGGGGTTGACATGGCCTTGTATATTAGGCAGAGATTGCCTCTGAGTAGGCAATATGTGATAGAGTATAGCTGGAGTTCCTTTAGACAGTCAGCATAAGGCATCTACTTTAGGCCTGTGATTTTTTTTGTGAGGTATTTCTGCAGCCTTTCTAGTTGTTGCAGATTTCTTGTGAGGTACATACCAAATAGGGCATTGTATTATATAATGGATCAAATGAGAGATGAGTAGAGAGGAACAATGACCTCCTTTTTTCTGGATGAAAAGCCCTTAGTGATGAGGTGTGCCACATAGAAGGATGTTCTAACTGTTGTAGCTATGTAGTTATCAAAGGTGAGACCACTGTCCACCTATGTCCCTTACGTATCTTATCATACTTTCGGTGTTTAGTGTACTGCCACCTATGTGGTAGTTCACAGGTATGTGTTTTTTCCCAAAGGGGACAACTATACATTTTTGCCATTTAGCTTGAGCCCATGGCTCTGGCACCAGGCATCTGTTTTGGTAAGGCCCTTTTTAGTATATCCACATAATTTGGGGATTCAGTAATGGCTCCCAGTTTGCAGTCATCTGCGAACTATGTAAGCCAGAGTCCCTTAGTGTTGGCCTGTACATCAGAGAAGTAGATGCCAAACAAGAGTGGTCCCAGGACAGAACCCTGCAGTACACCACTTGTCACTTGTGTGGAACTGGATTTGGAGTTGGCTACTTTTACAGTGTGTGCTCTGTCATTAAGCCAGTTTGCAACCCATCGAGTGATGTAGGAATTAATGCTCAGCTTAGTAAGTTTATCTGTGATTCCAGAGTGGGGGATAGAGTCAAAAGCCTTGGTGAGGTGCAAGTAGGCTGTGTGAACCACCTTACCCTTGTCCATGGCTCTGTAGTCCGATTCAAAGAAGTTGATCAGGTTCAGGAGACAAGATCGGCCCTTCATGAACCCAAACTGGGTGGGATCCAGTGTTCAAAGGTTGCCATTATCTTTGTAAAGTTCCATGATAATACATTCCATGGCCTTGCAGATCAGGCTCATCAGACAGATGGGAAGGAAAGAAATGTGGAAAATGCATAAATATAGTTGCAAGTATAGAAAACTCTTGGAACAACCTCATGTTAATCAGGATAGAATGCAGGAATGGTTAAGGAAAGACAAATCCAAACCAAAAGATGAAAGATTAATATTGGTGGCCCAAGATAGCGGACAAAGTACAAATTGGTTTACAAAGTCCATTGAACATGTTAGACAAAGTGGATCCCTCCTTGTGGAGTGGGATGACTGTAGCTGTGCGCCACTTTGTGGTCATGAAGCCTGAGGTGAGGCTATGATTAAACATGACACATAGGTGAGGTGCCAGTTTATTTTGTAGCTCATGTAGTACACAGCCCGGGATGTTGTCTGGTCCCATGGATGCTGTATTCTTGGCTTTGGAGAGTGCGGTTTTTACCTGAGTGGCCATGATTACTGGAATTTGGCATTCTTTCTGTATTGAGATGTGCCCTTTAGGGGGTGGGGGGGGTGAAGTTGGCACTGAATCTATCTGCCAGGATATTGGCAATATCCTTGGGATCAGTATATCTAGTGCCATTCTGCTATTGCTCTGGGCAGATATGAGTATTGCCATTTAGATTCTTGACATAGCTATAGAATGCCTTGTGGTTGTCTTTGGAATCTTTGGTAATTTTGTTTTTGTAACTAGCTTTGGAAGTTTTTATGAGAGATCTCAGCTTTCTACTGTGGCTGGTGAGAAAGTTTTTTGAATCCTGGGTTCTTCCTTGTTTCTGCAACAGTTTCTTCCTTCTGTTGTACAGCTTGTTTATGGCAGAGGACCACCAGATTGGTTTCCTTTTTTTAGAGGACAGTGTCTTGGTTCTGTTTGGGATGGCTCATTCCATACACAAGTGAATGTGCTCGCACAGCACCTTAGTGTAAGATTCAGCAGTTGAACTTCCAGTTTCCATCTGCATGGGTGTCATGAAGTTTGTTACTTCTGACTTGAGAAGCATGAAGTTGGCTTTGGAGAAGTTTTTTTACGGAGGTTTCCTTAAAGGGGGGTGGTGGTGAGATGTGGATGTCAAGGGTGATTAGCTTATGGTCTGATCTGACCAAAATGGCAGTGACCACTGGTGTGGAACATTGATCTCCCATGTTGGTAATGACCAGGTTTAGAATATTGCTATCCCTGGTGGGACTATGAATTAGTTGCACTAGGGCGTTGGAATTTATGTATTCCAAGAAGCGTTGAGCAAAGGTGTTGGTACAGGAGTAGTTTTCCCAGTTAATATCAGGGTAGTTGAAATCACCCAGTATTAGGGTGTTTGATTGTATCTTAATATTTTCCAGTATGTTTAGAATGGTGTAGTGAGAATCTTGGGGCATGGTGGGGGATCTGTAGCAAGCTACAATTTGTATTGCAGTCTTACCTAGTGTTAGTTGCACCTGGAGAATTTCAGATGCATTGTGTTGAGCAACCAGCATGGAGGTGTGAATATCCCTGATGAATATGGACACTCCTCCACCATTAGTGTTTCAGCCCTGGTTTGGTTGCCGAAAAGTGTGTTATGAGTTGCAGCCTGGTATTGCAGGGGTGCTCTCTGGAGCTTTGAACTAGGTCTCAGTTACTGCAGAGATATAGTATAGATGTTCTCCATTTTTAGGAGCGCCTCAAGAGAGTGCATCTTGAGGTCTGGACTTGTAGCATTGAGTAGCATTACCTTCAGATTTTGCTTTCTTGTACCCGTTACAGTGGTAGTTGTGTCCTTTGGTCCTTGCCTAAAAAAGGCACTATAGTGGTGGTAAGAGCCTTAGCCAGTAAACTGAATCCCAGGGATGACATGTGCACACCATCTATTGCAAAGCATCATGGTTTATCGATCATGTTGTCCCAGGCAGACAGATGCTAGATCCCCTTTGAATGACACCAGAAGCTTAGCCAATTATTGAAGTCAGTCATGTTGCCCTTATACTGTGGTATCATTCTGGGTGATGGCAGGATGCTACTCAGGGTTAGGCTCATGCCTGCCTGGGCTACATGATCTGAGAGCTCTTCCTTGTCTCTTTTCATGTAGTCCAGGGAGGTACATCTCAAGTCATTCACTCCAACATATGCTAGTAAGTCAGAGTGCAGACTAAACAAAACATTTATAAACTTTTATCACGTTATGCACATCTTGGAATGAGATGCAACAGTAAAAAACTGGAGCATGTGTAGCAGTGATACACTTATAAGGTGGCAATTCAGGAGTGACCAGCACCCCTGTCCAAGTGTTTTGGTCAATGGATCTCTTCAAGGCCGAGTCATCAAACCTGTGATGCACTTACACTACAAGACAGAGTACATTAGGTGCCAGGTAGATGTCAATGGCCAGATCCTTCCACCCATTTACACAATGAAATCCATCTCTCTGTTGGCCTAACAGCCTGATATTGTAACATACAAGTAGAGGGAACATTGTCTAGGTCTGCAGATCCCTGTAACAGGTACCTGCAAACCACCCTCATGTCAGCATGCACTGGCCATAAATACTAAGGTAGTAGCACTTAACAGACAAAGTACATGAACTCTTAGTCATAATCATGAGCTTCAAAATACAGAATAAAATGGCAGAGCTCAGATGTCCTCCTTCTAAAGATGTGCCACCTAATATGCAATGTAAAGATCACTCAGTACTACACTGAGTACATGAATTGCAAACTACACTAAAGTTTCTTGTGAATAGCTCCAGAGCTCTCCATAATATGCCTGTTATATAAGTGGCATACTAAGCTGTGTTGTTAGTCCAACATAAATGAAGTCAATGCAAGTCTCTAATATTCCATGTAATTGAAGTTCATAAATAGTGCAAGACGTTGCTGGCAGTGCAAATAAAAATGAGATGAATGAATACTTCAGCAACAATCCTATATGACAAACTGAAGAGTTATCTACAAAGGAATATTTACAAGGTTTTAAAATATAATTTACACTGTTACACGGTGTTTACATTTCAAATATTGTTTATCAGCTGGTCCTTCATCCTAATACAATTTTCACAAGATGTCATTCTATATCTTTAGACAGTTTATTCTGGGAGATTTTAATATCAGAGTTGATGAGGAATCAGTGGCTTTTAATAAGAAAAAAAATACCTGCATTATGAAGGAATTTTAGTTTACCTGGACTGTTACCTCTGCTACACACATACTTGGCCATATTCTAAACTTTATCTTCCATCTCTGTATTACGACTAGTAATTTGATGCTGGAAAATATTGCTTGTTCTGGCCACTTTATTCAATTCTTGGTTGACCATCCCCAAGTATAATTCCTGGATCTGTTCTTGTATAGTATTGGTGACTTGTTTACACCAGTACTGAAAATGGCCAGACGAAATGATGAAATACTAAGCAATTGCAGACTAATCTCAAACTTGCTTTTTGTCAGTAAAGTTGTTGAGAAAGAAGTATATTTATATTTGAAATCATACTTGTAACAGTAGCATCAATTATCCAGTCCTGTCCAACATTAAAACAAATCATAGTTCTGAGATGGCCTTCACTAGGGCCATTAATGATCTGCTTATGGAGTTGGATAAATGGTATTTCTCTGCTGTGGTCCTTCTTGACCATTGACTATCATTTGATGATAATGGATAATTCTTCTTTTTTTCAATAATCATTTTTTATTATTTTTCACAACCATATTACAAATTCACACATTATATACAATATATACAAAATGCTTCCATTGGTTAATTTCACATATATATCAACCTCATGTATTGATGAAAGGTACAGCACTAACAATCAAAAGGAAAATAATAAAAAAAAAAAAAAAATCCAACATTAACAAATCCAAGCCAACAATCTGTCTTTTCTGTACATTTTCTATCTAATCTAAGGTTGATTTAGACTATATTCTGGTTCCCGAGAAAAAGTGGATAGTAACCTCTTAAGCCAAAATAATATTAAAAATTTGCTCCCAGATTTTTATGTTGTTGATATTTTTCTTGTGAACACTAATTAACAGTTTATACGCTAAGATGTGTTTTATTGCCAACAATCTGAAATTTTCCCACGATGTCTGGGCTGGGTTCAACCAATTTGTGGCTATATATAATTTCATTAATAGGCAAATATTCATAATTACAATCGTTTTTGATTTATTTAGATTCTCCGGGGGAATATGAAGAATCATAAACTCCCAAGAGAGTGTTGAATTTTGGTAACCCATTTTTTGTAACTGCAATTTTAATGAATTCCACAATTTATAAA
This sequence comes from Protopterus annectens, assembly GCF_019279795.1. NCBI lineage: Eukaryota > Metazoa > Chordata > Ceratodontiformes > Protopteridae > Protopterus > Protopterus annectens. The sequence goes on from NC_056733.1 coordinate 1,544,390,362, forward strand.
TGCACTTACAACTCCAGAACATGTGAAGCAAATCTGCTGTCTGATCAAAGCAATGTGGGCATATGGGTGAATTCTTCGCATCAAATTTGTGCAAAGTGAGACGAGTATAGTATGCATTGTTAAATATCATCAGCTGCGTAAATACCAATTTCTGAAGGGATACAGACTTTAATGTTAATTTAAATGCCTCCAATATCTTATTGTCATCTGGGAATATCAATTTCTCTCTCCAGTAACTCGATAAAAGAATATAATTATTATACTTCCTCTCTTTTATCAATTTTTATGCTGCGGTTATATATTTTCTATCCTGCAACAGCGCTTCCCATAGATTACGAGAAATGATTAAATTTTCCCCGTTCATTTCAAAGTTGTTAAAATAGTTTATAACCAAGTCTTTTAGCTGTCTTACTATAATTAAATAGGAAATAGGGAGTTCTATTTCTTTTAAAATATCCTGTACTGGTACTCCTAGAAAAGGATATAAATCGAGTACAGTTAACTCCATGATTAAAGGGAATTTCTTTAGATCAATCAATTGACCACCAATTGTTAAATTTGGGTTCCTATGAAATGGTTGGAAAACCATCATATATTTTAGTAAATTTAAGGAAGCGAAAAGAGTTTGAATTGCCGTTACATAACTTTTGATGTGCTCCATTAGCTTATATTTACTCATTGTCCAATTATTTAAAAAGGGTAATGTTTTAGCGTTGACTCCCACTTCATTTATATGCTTGTACGTTAAGAGCACCCATTTGGGTGTCCATTTTCTATTATCACTATTGAAGTAAGACGTCTTTAAAATCCTATTGGCCTGAATCACTAAATAGTACATTTCGAAATCCGGTAATTCCAGCCCCCCCCCCCCCTTATTTTTTGGAGCCATCAATTTTTCATATGAAATTCTCGTCTTCCTAGGTTCCCAAAGAAATCTTCCCAATCTTATATGAAGCTGTTTAAAGAATGTTTTGGTAATTCTGAGTTGTGCAGCTCTAAAAATATATAACATTCTAGGAAGAACATTCATTCTTATGATAGCTGCTCTTGCCATCATCGATAACTTCAATCTACTCCATCTTTCAAGATCCAATGTTATTTGATCTGTAGTTGACTTTACATTGTTAATAAAAAAATCTCTATTTTCAGTTGAGAAGACAATTCCCAGATATTTTATCTTTTCTTCTGTCAATACTTGTCCTATTAATGGTAGCATTGAAAAAGGTGTGGGTGTCTTTAATGGGAATATTTTAGATTTTTTAAAATTTAGCTTGTAATTGGAAATTCTCTCAAAGATTTCTATTGCAGCTAATATTTTTTCAGTATCGGAAACAGGTGTGGTACAATATATGTTTAAATCATCTGCATAGGCAGCCATCCTAACCATTATTCCATACAGTACAGGAGAATTATAAAAAACATTTTGCTTAAGGTGTAAAAATAAAGGCTCCAAGTAAAGATTAAATAAGATGGGAGATAATGGGCAGCCTTGTCGGGTACCATTTATGATTTTTATCCTATTCGAGCATTCGTGATTTATAAATAAATTTGTGTATGCATTTCTATATAGTATCCTTAACATTGAGATAAACTCCTGCGGTATATTAAAATAAGGTAATGTATCAAATAAATAATCCAAATTAACCCTATCAAATGCTTTCTGAGTATCAATAATTAGGGCATACAAATTCAGGTTTTTATATTTCGCATAAGAGATTAAGGTATGGAGCGTTAAGGTATTATCCGTGGTCTGCCTCCCATCCATAAACCCCGCCTGTTCCTCTGATATTATTGGGTTTACTATCTTTTTCAGCCTACTCGCCAGAATGGATGTCATGATTTTCATGTCCATATTCAAAAGTGATATAGGCCTGTAAGTATCAGGATTTTTGGAATCACCTTTCTCTTTTAATATCAGAACTGTCCTTGAGGCATTAAAATGAGGATCATTAATTCTATTTAGAGTGATATAATTAAAAGTCTGTGACAATACATTGCTCAAAATCTCACTAAAAGATTTGTAGAATTCCGAGGTCAAACCATCTGGGCCTGGGGCTTTGTGAGGCTTCAGTTTCTTGATTGTTTCGGACACCTCCTTAACTGTAATCGGTTTGATTAAATCTCTATGAAATTCCTTGTCAATATTAGGGAGATAATGGATAATTATAATTTACTTGACGAATTGGAGCATTACTGGAGCATCACTAATGTAGTATTGTATTACTTTGCTTCCTGCATCTCTGAGCAAATGTAATACCTTCCTACGGCAATTTACTCTCCCACTTCTTACTCTGCATATTATGGTATTACACAAGGTGCAGTACTTGACACCCTCACACTTGTCTCTCTGTACATTCTTCCCTTCAGAGACATTATTCAAAAGAGAGAGCTGCAAAAAGATTGTCATGCTGAGTGCAAAGAGGTCTGTCTTTCCTTACCAGAGGAATATACATCTGTTATTAGCTTGTGACCTGGACAGTATACTCTCATGGCTGGCTAACAACTGGCACTAACTGAAGAACTCCAAGGAAGGTGTTATGTCATTTATGTCACTCAAAGGGACAGCTTAGTACCAGATTTATTTCCAAATATCAAATGTAGTGGAGAAAAACTGTAATTCATACTAAAGGAGTCATGTGTTATCATGTCCTCTTGGTTCGATCTTAGGAACATTCATCAAGCATCTCATCCCTTCTCTGGATCTCCCTACTGTGACACATGCCCTTGAAAATGGGTGGCTGTGATGCTCCATGACAGGGGCTCCAGATTCAAAACTTAATTATATGCAGGATCCACAAAATTCCATAGGCAAGCTACTTAATGGGGTTTCTAAGTACTTCCTTATTATGTTGGCTCTGTGTACACTGCACTGGCTTATAGGGAGACAGCATAATGTCTACAAAGTTCCAGTCCCAGTTTACTTAGCCCCACATATAATAGGTCATCCTTAGCAGCAGAATCAGTTGACTTTATAGCTGTTAATCCGTTCCCTGCATTTAGTCTCTCAGAAGATGTTAGTGGTTATAGTGATGTGTCTTAAATTCAATTCAATGAGGACCTCCATGACTTACTATCTGATTTGCTGAGATTGCCTGGAATATTTCTAGCATTCCTTGATAATACATTTATATAATATAATAATATAATATAATATATAAATATATATATATATATATATATATTTATACATATATATATATATATATATATATTTATATATATATATATATATATATATATATATATATACAGGTCAACTTTGTAATTTCGAAATACTGAAATCCCGAATTTCAGTATTTCGAACTTACAAAGTCGAACACTCAAATTTCCGAAACCGGCAGAAGCGCGAAATTCAAAATACCGAAGTACCGATATTTCGAATTTTGGCTTCCAGTGGTATGGAATGTGGATGTTTAGGTTTTATTTTGGTAAGTTTGTGCGTGTTAGTAGGTTGGTTAGGGGTTTAGTGTGTGTAAGTGTGTGTTTTGACTGTTGTGTGTATATTTGAGGGACTGTAAGATGTGTGTGTGTGCATGAGTTTCGTTTGTGTTACTGTTTGTGCGATCTCGGAGTTAGAATATATAAGTAGATGGGTGTGGGTGGTGAGGCCCCCCACATGGGGGGTCAGGAGGGCTTGCCCCCCTTCCTTATATGTAGTTTAGATTAGTTTGTTTGATTGTGGGTGGGAGTTTTGTGAATGTTTATGTGTGTGCTGTATGTGTAGCGTGAGTGTGGGATTTTGAATTTCGTGCTTGTGTGTTTTCGAGTTTGTGAGTTTTGGTTGGGTTTTTGGCTTTGTGGTTTCGGAATACTGAAATTCAGGATTTCAGTATGGACACACACACACACACACACACACACATATCTATAGAGATATATATATATATATATATATATATATATATATACATATATATATATATATATATATATATATATATATATATATATATATATATGTGTGTGTGTGTGTGTGTGCGTGTGTGTGTGTGTGTATCTACATCTATTGTAAATTATACAGGAACTCCAGGCCAAGCAGGACAGTAGATTCATAAAATATGTTTTAATGGCAAAAGTAAAATCCAGTAGGTACACCGATAAAAAACACCATACAAGGTTAAGTGCTTTCACCTAGACCACTGCCAAGCTTCTTCAGAACAAATCCATCTTCATTCAACCCTCATATAAATAATGAAATCAGTTAGCAACAATTGTCAAGACTATAAGTCCTTAAAGATGTATTGTCATTACTACAGATAAAATATGTGTAGTGAATGTAAAAAGTGCAAACAGTGGCTTGTATAAAATGCATACAAAATATATATATATAGTACCTAACACATAACAGTTAATGGCTTCATGTTGTCAACAAATAAATTATACAGATGTAAAAGATAAAATATGTGTCATGTTTTTAAAAATAAACTAAGACAAATTAATAAGACATATTAATAAGAATGTTACCAGTCCTTTATGTGATGTCTTAAAATAGCAGTATTTAATTTGGCAGCCCTAAGTTGGAGTAATCTGTTGATACTTATTTGATCATTAAGTCCCGGGGTCTTACCTGCATCCGACTGCCAATATGGTTCCCTGTATTCAAGTCTAGATTCCCAACAACCCCCTCGTGGATCAACAGCTACCTGCTTAAGGACAAAAAAAATTAATTCTCATTTCATTACAAGCCACAGAGTGTCTGTATAGTGCATTAGATTCTTTAGCCCTGGACCCATCGTACATATTACGTACTGCCAAATGTTAATACTCTGTATAATTGAATTGTATGAGGAGCTTTTTTCTTCTCCACATCTCTGCTTGTAAGATCCTATAGCTGATTGTTACTACTATGTTACTAACATTTAATAAATTGTTTTCTACTCCAGAGGAGCTTTTCCTCCTCGGGTCTCTGCTGAAAATGAGCCAAAAGCTCAGCCAGACTAACCCGGTTAACAAATGTAAAATAAGTAAAAAAAAGTAAATAAATATGTTCATAGACTCTCCTTCTCAGTTGAATCTCTGTTTTTCCAATTTAGAAACTATAACATGTCTCACAAATCCCTATGTACACCACACCTTTAGACGCACAGTTGTAATAACTAGATGACCTCGACTTAAATTTTCTAGATGGAATATAGACTTCACCCTTTTCCATCATATAACTACACTGATTATATGACCCACATATGAAGATTCACATGTATGCCATTACCGCAAAACAAATTCTCAACCACCATCCTTTCAAATTGGTGTCCCTTCTTCTAACAAAAGTGGGTCACTCAGGGAGATAGTTTTTGGTTTCTTCGTTCACTCTTAAGACGGCCCAATGTTTTTTCACTATATCCTCCACTTGTGCAGAAGTTCTGGAAAAGTTGTGAATAAATGCCCCAACTTGTGTGTCATCTGCCCTCTCTGACTGTATCTGTGTGTTTCTCCCTAATCCCAACAAGGGGAAATATTTGATGTCCCGGTTCTTGGTCACTTCCTTGACCAAAGAATCAATCAATTGTTGCGGATATCACCTCTCCAGAAATAATTGGGTGAGAGTTTTGACCTCATTCAGAAACATTGCAGCCTCACTGGTCATTCTTGATGCCTAATAAGTTGACCCTTAATAATACCTTTCTTTTGGTAATATGGGTGCCCACTATCATAGTGTAAATAGGAATTGGAGAATGTGCTCTTCCTAAACAATTTAGATTGAAAGCACATGTTGGTATAGTCCTTGTAAAGTGTAACATCTAAATAGTCTATACTGGATTCAGCAATAGTATGAGTAAATGTCAAAAAAATCTGTTGAACTGTTAATATAATTCAAATAAACTCTCCTTTGAACCTACCCATAAAAGACAAATATCATCAAGGTATCGGGTATAGAAGGAAATGTATCTATTCTAATCAGTGTTAAAAACAAAATTCTATTCTCAGTAATATAAAACACAATTCGCATACAGGGGAGCGTATGCTGCCCCCATAGCAGCCCCCTTCATCTCCATTAAAATGTATGAAATTGTTCCTCAGAATGGTGTCCATCAAATCCAAAATCAAATTAGTCATATTGCCGTCCAAACCCGACACTTCACCCAAGACTTCCCCAAACCACTCTAAGCCTTTTAAGTGTGTAATACTGGGAAAAAGCTCCACATCATCAATAGTGGCTAAATATACTCCCTTACTGAATTTCTCACTGGTCATGCCCCTAAGGAAATCCCAGGAGTCTTAAATAATATGAGCCACCAAATTAAATAAAACTTTTCAATTTAAGATCAATAAAAGTGGCAAGGGTTCAGTAATGGATCCTGCTCTCACCACTATACGTCTAAATTTCAAGTTCTCTACCTCTTTATAAGTTTTCGGTATCCCAAAAATTGTAGGGATCTTGATTTTTTCCCACATGTAAACAATTGTATAGTTTTTCATTAATAGTACCCTGTAACAAATGATCAAATAAAAATAGTTGATTTTGGAATAGGCAATATTAATCTTGTTTCTAGAGACCACCATGTATTGGTCTGGGTTATGTAAAATGTTGTACATATATGTTTCATAGTCCAACAAGTACATCAACACCACCCCACCCCCCCTTATCTGGTTTCATAACTCTACATTTATTATCGCTCAGGTGACTGAGTAAATTCCTCTCACTGTCAGAAGAATTAGAAACCAAATATCCTTTATAATCTAGTCTTCTAATGTCCCTCTCCACCATTTCTTCAAAAATTTTTAGGGATGGAATAGTAGGGGGGAGGTTAAAGAGGCTTTTCCTGTCTATTTCAGGTTTATTATAATCTTGACCCTTGAAAAAAAAATTAAATTCAGATGCCTAATAGACATCTTAAGATCAATCAATGTATTCACTAAAACACCTGGGAAGGGACAAATTGAATACCTTTAGTAAATAACTTAAAATGTTCATTATTAATCTCCATATCTGTAAAATTAAATATGGTAAAATTTCCCTGTTTGCATTTTTTCCCTTTATATGTGACTCTAATATCTGTGATACCATTCTGTGTGTTTTCCCCGTCATATGGGGAGTCCATAATCACACCTGTTAAATGATTAGACACAACTGGAAAAGGTTCAATCAACTAGAATGATAGTTCCAACCCTTCCTATTGTATCTGCCCCCTCCCTCTCCTGGGGTAGTGGAGGTGATAATAAGTAGGGTTCCTTTGTTTTTGGGCTAACCTTTCACTTCTCCTTAAAGGGGATGCCCAAAGGTTATCCTGTGTTGTCTTAATTTGCAGTAACCTCATCCGGTTCATCCATACATTCTGTGTGAACTTCATCAGATTTATGTCCAAAATGGGAACCTGTGGGTGGTCGATATGCCCTCCCTTCCCTGTATTCCAATAAATCCCTTTGCAATTTCTTAATTTTTCTATTAATCATTTTATCACAATAAATGTCAATATCTCTAAATGTACAATCATACCCTTTCAACACTGAACAAGCTGTCCAAAGTAATTTTACTATGTAACACATTCACTTCCTTCAGTGCAGAATCTCTTTGAGTCTCATAATCCCTGATCATTAATTTGAGCATCTCAATACCAGTCTTATTAGACAATTCAAGTAATTGTTTGTGAAGCCAACTGTTAGGTTTAACATTATTCAGATTTTTAAAAACACGGAGTCCTGTAGGGACTCTGTTCACAGTCATACATTCAGTCATCATCATCATCATCATCATCTTTCGGCTTTTCCCGTTAGGGGTCGCCACAGCGGATCATCTCTTTCCATTTCTTCCTATCCTCTGTATCTTGCTCTGTCACACCAACTGCCTGCATGTCCTCTCTTACCACGTCCATAAACCTTATCTTAGGCCTTCCTCTTTTCCTCTTACCTGGCAGCTCCATCTTTTTCCCAATATACCCATAATCCCTCCCCAGCACATGTCCAAATCAACGCAATCTCATCTCTATTGCTTTGTCTCCAAACTGTCCAACATGAGCTGACCCTCTAATATACTGATTCCTAATCCTATCCATCCTAGTCACACCGAGTGCAAAACTTAACATCTTTAACTCTGCCACATCCAGATCTGACTCCTGCCTTTTTGTCAATGCCACTGTCTCCAACCCATATAACATAGCTGGTCTCACTACTGTCTTGTAGACCTTCCCTTTCACTCTTACTGGTACCCGTCTGTCACAAATCACTCCTGACACTCTTCTCAACCCATTCCACCCTGCCTGTACTCTCTTCTTCACCTCTCTTCCACATTCACCATTACTCTGAACTGTTGATCCCAAGTACTTAAACTCATCCACCTTTACCAACTCTACTCCTTGCATCCTCACCATTCCTCTACCCTCCCTCTCATTTACACACATATATTCTGCCTTAGCCCTGCTGACCTTCATTCCTCTGCTCTCTAGAGCATATATCCACCTCTCCAGAGTCTCCTCAACCTGATTCCTACTCTCACTACAGATCACAATGTCATCTACAAACATCATAGTCCACGGGGCCTCCTGTCTGATCTCATCTGTCAACCTGTCCATCACCACTGCAAATAAGAAAGGACTCAAAGCTGATCCTTGATGTAATCCCACCTTCGCCTTAAACAGATCTGTCACTCCCACTGCAGTCCTCACCACTGTCACACTACCCTCGTACATATCCTGTACCACTCTTACATACTTCTCTGCCACTCCCGACTTCCTCATACAATACCACAACTCTTCTCTAGGCACCCTGTCATATGCTTTCTCCAAGTCTACAAAGACACAATGCAACTCCTTCTGACCTTCTCTTTATTTCTCCAATAACACTCTCAGAGCAAACATAGCATCTGTAGTGCTCTTTTCTGGCATAAAACCATACTGCTGATCACTAATCATCACCTCCCTTCTTAACCTAGCTTCTACTACTCTCTCCCATGACTTCAAGCTGTGACTGATCAATTGTATCCCTTTGTAGTTACTGCAGCTCTGCACATCAACCTTATTCTTAAAGATAGGTACCAAAACACTTTTTCTCCACTCCTCAGGCATCCTCTGACTTTCCAAAATTTCATTAAACAATCTAGTTAAAAATTCCACTGCCATTTCTCCTAAGCACCTCCATGCTTCCATTGGGATGTCATCTGGGCCAACAGCCTTTCCATTCTTCATTCTCTTCATAGCTGTCCTTACTTCCTCCTTGCATATCTGTTTCACTTCCTGATTCACTATCACATCATCCAACCTTCTCTCCCTCTCTCATTCTCTTCATTCATCAGCCTCTCAAAATACTCTTTCCATCTACTCAACACACTCTCCTCTCTTGTGAGTACCTTTCCCTCAATATCCTTTATCACCCTTACTTGCTGCACATCTTTCCCAGATCTGTCCCTCTGTCTAGCCAATTGGTACAGGTCCTTTTCTCCCTCTTTAGTGTCCAATCTCTCATACAACTCTCAGTACGCCTTATCCTTAGCTTTCGCCACCTCTGTCTTTGCCATGCGCCTCATCTCCTTATACTCATGTCTACTTTCCTCATCTCTTTGACAATCCCACTTCTTCTTCACCAGAATCTTCCTCTGTATACTCTCCTGTACTTCCTCATTCCACCACCAGGTCTCCTTGTCCTCCTTCCTCTGTCCAGATGTCACACCAAGCACCTTTGTAGCAGTCTCCCTTACTAGTTCTGCTGTAGTTACCCAGCTATTCGGTAACTCTCCACTGCCTCCCAGTGCCTGTCTTAACTCTTCCCTAAACTCCACTTCACAATCACCCTTTTTTAACTTCCACCATTTAATCCTTGGCACTGCTTTCACACTCCTCCTCCTCTTCTTGATCACCAACGTCATCCTACAGACCACCATTCTATGCTGCTTAAGTACACTTTCCCCTGCCACCACTTTACAGTCTCCAATCTCCTTGAGACTGGCCCTCCTACATAGGATATAATCCACCTGTGTGCATATTCCTCCACTCTTGTACATCACCCTATGCTCCTCCCTCTTCTTAAAACACGTATTCACCACAGCCATGTCCATCCTTTTCGCAAAATCCACAATCATCTGATCTTCTGCATTCCTCTCCTTAACACCATACCTACCCATCACTTCCTCATCCCCTCTGTTCACTTCACCAACATGCCCATTAAAGTCCACTCCAATCACTAGTCTCTCACCCTTGGGTACACTCACCACAACTTCATCCAACTCACTCTAAAATTTCTCTTTCTCATCCATTGCACACCCAACTTGTGGAGCATATAAACTAACAACATTCATCATTACACCATCAATTTCGAGCTTCATAACCATCACTCTGTCAGACACTCTCTTCACGTCTAAAATACTCGTGGCATATTGTTCCTTTAGTATAACCCCTACCCCATTTCCCTGCCATCCATACCATGATAGAACAATTTGAACCCATTTCCTAAACACCTGGCCTTACTTCCCTTCCATCTGGTCTCTTGCACGCACAATATATCAACCTTCTTTCTCTCCATCATATCAGCTAGCTCTCTTCCTATGCCAGTCATACTGCCAACATTCAAAGTTCCTACCCTCACTGCTACACTCCTAACCTTCCTTCTCTCTTCCTGCCTTCGGGCATGCCTTCGCCCTCCTCTTCTCCTTCGGCCAACAGTAGCCCAATTTCCGCTAGCACCCCGTTGGCTAACAGTACTGGTGGCGGTTGTTGTTAACCCGGGCCTCGACCGATCCGGTATGGAAATATGAAATTTTCACGCCATAAGTAATGTGGCAGAATGTTTACGCCGGATGCCCTTCCTGACGCAACCCTCCCCATTTATCCGGGCTTGGGACTGGCACAAAGAAATGCACTGGCTTGTGCATCCCCAGTGGCTGGGTTACAGTCATACATTTAGTAAGATAGTCAGTTTCTATCTTTGTAGTTTTAAAACTGAACAGTTGCTCTTTGAATAGTTTTAACGTGTCCCCAGAAGTCTCATTTTTATTAGTAAAAGTACGAAATCGAAAAAACACACCTCCAGCAGCAAATGTAGACCAAAAACAAAGAGAAAGCTGCAGAAAGCCAATAACAAGTCCACCTTGCCACAATAAAAACGAGTTTATTCGATCCAAACAGACATATACAGACTTTGCCAAAAGTGATAAGCACTTTCGTCACTAGGACTTCAACAGATCTAATGTTACTGTATTCAAAAGGCTTTAAATACACCTTTTTCACATCATGTGACTACCAATTAATTGATTGACATTTTTTTTAAAAAAATTTTAAAATAAAATGAAATGAAATGAAATGAAATTATGTACTAAAATATAATGCAATTATACTTTCCTTATTAAAACACTTATAAATACATATGCAACACATATAAAACACATATAAATACTCATGCAGCATGACACCCTTACCTACCCACTACACTAATAATAAATTACAAGGTACCAGCCCTAAATTTCAGTTCAGGCTTAATGCTGATGTTTTCGTTGAGCCCTGGATATAAAATTGAATTTAATTTAAATTGCCATTTGGATTCTGCCTCAACAATAGATTCTTCCAATCACCCCCTCTTACATTTTTCGGTACAATCTCCAAAATGGCAAACTTAAAATTGTGGTTGGGGTGTGTACTAATGTGTTTGCTTAAAGCATTTTTATCATCATTCTTACTTATACAATACAGATGTTCATAAATCCTGCGGTTCAATTTTCTTTCTGTCTTCCCCATGTAATAACAAAAGCATACCATACAGGTTGCTAAATAGACCAACCCTGTAGAAATGCAGGAGCCTGGTACTAAGGGCACAACTAAGTTAAAGGGCTCTAACCTAAAAAATTAGTTTTCATTAATAAAAGAACAGTAATCACAACATCCACATTTGCGGGTACCCCTCTTCTTGGAAATGTTTATCGTTGTTTTTTGTTCTAACAAAGATTTCAAGTTAAAGTCCACCTTACATGTAAAACACGGTTCTGGTCCCATCAGCTGAAATATGTCATTGTTACATTTTAACATTGACCAATTGTTGGAAATAATTTTCTTCACTAGTTCTGCTGTTTCCCCGTAAGTGATTACCATGGCCTGTGAATCACAAGAAGACTTTTTTTTTTTTTGGAATGCCAAACTGAGAAACAGCACCAGGTTCAAAGTTAGTTATCTACATCTCTTATAACTGATGCAATTTATTTGTGATAATTCCATGGTTAGGTCATTGATGAGTAACAAGAACAGTAAAAGTTTCACCACAGGATCTTGAGACCCAACCTTAATAATATCTGGTGCTGGAATGTATACTGTAAGAAGCAGCTGTGAAGGTTCTGTTTGTGAGGAAGTTATTGAACCATTGCTGAGCATCACTCAAAACATCACGTTACCTTGTTTTATATAATGTACAGTGTGATCAACATTTTCAAATGGACTTTTTAAGTCAATAAGAATAGGTCTGCTTAGTGGTCCTTGATCCGTGTTTGCAAACTTTTGAGTAGTGAAAGGAAAATGGTTCTTATGGTACTATATTTAGGGCAAAATCCATGTTGTTTGCCAGTAAGAGTATCATAGTTTGATACATTCAGCCATTTGATTGTAGGCAGTTTTCTTAATTATGTGATTCATCCATGCAGTGTGTAATATATAAATACACAAAGAAGGCAACATTTTCACAGCTGAGTTCAAAATATTGCAGACAGCTGCTTAATCTCCACACTCCAAGAAAGACTATACAACAGCAAAAATGGTGCTTGCAGCTTAACAACAACTTTGACAGGTGGGGCACCAGAACTTTTCAGTGTCTATGTGGTCAACCAAACCATGCAACAATCTATACAGGAAAGACACAGCAACAGAAAAACATTAAATTCTGCAACGGAAAAAAAAAAAAGAAAGCAAGCAGGTGGGCAAACAGTTCTGGTGCACCATCTGTTAATTGGTCATCTAGAAATAAAAGGAAGCAGTGAGAAAAAAATCAGGGATGAGATTAGAACTGTTCTGTAATACAGTGTGGAATGCCAAGTAGCATCTGGCCATATAACTGCAAGATAAAACATTTGGAAGTCTGTCCAGACTCAGAATAAATAGGAGAACATCATTACTAAGCTAAATTTCAGGGAACAACTATAGTATTTCTCCAAATTGGTAAATAAATATTATGGTAGGCATTTGTCTGCTGCCATCTTACACCAAACAAGCCAAAATTATGTATTTATTTATTTATTTATTTATTTATTTCAGTTTGATGACCGCTGGGCCTAAAAAGAGCCTGTTTTCAGTGGAGGCCCAGGGAGAAAAGCTCCAATAACAATGACAAACATATTAGCATATACACACACAAAGCAAATAAGTCATACAGCTTTATGCAGCATTCTACAGTAAAAAAAAGTTTACATTCTACAATAATAATAATAATAAAATCTAGCAACTGTACAGTATAAGAGCCATTAACAGTGAATTACAAGTGAAATTTTACATTCCACAATAATGGTAGTAAAAATCTAGCAACAGTACAGTCTAAGGGTCATTAACAGTGAATTACAACTGAGGATGAGAAATTGTTGGAAATAAACTATTAACAAAATTTAGAGATTAAGGAGGAGTAAGATGGCAAATGATGTGAGTGCAGAGATGATGCACAGCGTTAGAAGGTGGGTTTTGATATAGGAGGGTCCTATGTGGGGAAGGAGTAAGGACATTCCCACTTTGAAGATAGATAGGAATGGAGGAGGGATTTAAAGTTAAAGTGGTTATGAGTATTTTTAAGGGAGGAGGACGAGAGTTCCATAGTTTAGCTAAGGAGCAGGATAGCAGGGAATGTCCAGGTGGCGGAAAGGTTTGTAGATTTATAGCGGTTTCTGATTTTCTAACCTAAGTGAGTGATTAGAAATATAGGAACAGGAGGATGAGTTACATATGAGCTAATGGGCAGCGGTGAGTTTAAGGATGTTCAGATAGTTGGGAAGCTTGAGCCATTGCAATGACTGGAGGGAGATGCAGTGATGGGATCAGTTCCTAGAGTTGGTGGCGAATTTGCAGATTTTTTTTTGTTGCAGGTTTCTAATTTAGTTTGAAGGCTGAGCTGAAGATTCGAGAACAAAGGAATGCCATACAGTAGGAAGGGGAGAAGGTATGTGGAGGCAAAGGTCCTTCTGGTGGAAGGGGTGGGAGATAATGGTTATGCCTATATAACAGTCCTAATTTTTGGTGGGTTTTTTGATGTTAGTTTGGATGTGGATTTCAAATTTTAGATGTTCATCAATAATGATGCCAAGCAGTTTGGAGTGAGGGACAATTTCAATGAGGGTGTTATTCTGGCTTATCATCTTGAAGGAGTTTTTATCAATGGGGGAGTGTTTAGATGGGGAAAAATCATTAATTTGGTTTAATTGGCATTAACGGCTAGGTGGTTGTTTTGCATCCAAGTCAGAAGGGGTGTCAGCTGAGCAGATGATTGTTGAATCATCTACATACTGGATTAGTATAGAATTGGAGATGGAGTGGTGAAACTTGTTGATGAATATATTGAAAAGTAAAGAGCCAAAGACCAGAACCTTGGAGTACCCAAGTAGGGGTGTATAGAAAGGACGAGGGGGAATGTTTCCATTTAACAGAGTGTTGTCTTTTGGAGAGATAGCTGATGAACCAAGCTGTGGTGGAAGGGGAGAGATTGAGAGAGGAGAATTGTGATAGGTGTATAGGGTGATAGATGGTGTCAAAGACTTTGGAAAGGTCTAGGAACAGGATTGATATGATTTTGCCGGAGTCATGAGCATAGTTAATGGACTCAAGGACAGAGAGGAGTACAGTGTTGGTACTGTGGCCAGCATGGAATCCATGTTGTGTGGGGTGTTAGGAGGTTGTTTTGTCTTAGATAAGGCATCCGTTGTGAGTGAATACATTTTTAAAGGACCTTTGAGAGTGGGAAAAGTAAGGCAATAGGACAGAAATTAGTGGTGTCAGTGTGTTTACCTGTTTTATGGAGTGGGATGATGAATGCTTGTCTCCAAAGTGGGGGAATATAAGATTTTTGGGTGTACCTATTTATTATGATGGAGCTAGGGAAAGCTATGGTATTTGCAGATAGTTTGAGGAAGGATGCAGGTAAATTATCTGGTGCATTGGACCATGATTTCAGTCAGAGGAGGAGTTTATTTTATTATGTGTGTGGGCACAGGATTGAGGCTGAAGGAAGGGATATGTTTTTTGAGATCAGAAAGGAAAGTATGGGGATGGGGATATTGGAGGGGAGCTGGGGAAGCTGGCAATAAGTTTGGCTATACATTGCACAAAGAAGGTGTTAAATAGAGAGGATGTTTCTAGATCAGAACAATTAGGGTTTGGGCATGGGTTGTCTTTACTGCCGGGGTGAAGGAGGGAGGATATAGTATTCCAGAATTTTCTAGGGTTGTTAGTATGCTCAGATTGAAGCTTAGAGTAATATGTTTTGTAGTCTCTGGTTATTAGTTTTTTTTATTGAGTTGTGCAGTTGTTTAAATTCTAGTAGGGTATTAATTTGCTTATTTCTTTGGTATTGTTTCCACTTTTTGTCTCTTAGGAGCATGATCTGTTTAGTTTCCTTAGATATCCAGGGAAAAGTTATAGCTTTAACTCTTTTGGTCCTGAAAGTAGCAGGGTTATTGAATAGGTACAGAAACATTTCATTAAAGTAGTTGATGGTGTTGTCAAGGGGCAGAGTTCTTAAAGGTGTACAGTCAGTTAGTTTTAGGCAGTCTGAAAATGTTTGTGGGTTGAAGTTGGACAGGTTTTGGGTATGAATGTAGTGATGTTGTTTATGAAGGGGGAGGGGGTACTGGTCAGCAAAGGATGGTAGATAGACACTGAGGGGGTCAGGACGGATTCCTGAATTTGAGATTAGTTTTGGATGATACCCTAAGATCCAGTCAATGATGGAGTTGGAAATTCCATATTTGTTTGGCCTTGTGGGGGATTTTATTAGATGGTTGAAGTTAATTGAGTGGGTAGAGGATTGAGAGTTAATGATGGCCCAGTTAATGTTTACTTCACCTAGGATGAAGGTTTCATTTTTAATGTTAAATGAGAACCAGGAGGGAATGTTTTATAGTATCGGGATGTTATTTACTGGAGGGATGTAAAAAAGCAGCTATGCATATAGACTTGTATTTGTTCAATTTTAAGAAAGCAATGGTTAAGTCAGAGTTGGAAAATTTTGGAGTGGGAGTATTGTATGGGGTAACTGAGTAGGTGGAAGAGTAGATTATGGCTACACCACCTCCTTTACTGTTGGGGCTATAGTTACAAATCATATGGTAGCCAGGTGGCAAGATTTCATTATCTTTTATGTGCAATTTCAGCCAAGTTTCTGAGATGGCAACTATGTCTGGCTGGATGTGGGTAATCCAGGCATGTAGGTTAGGAATTTTATTATGGAGAATTTGGGCGTTAATTGTCATAATGAAAATGCTTGTGCGGGTGCTAGGGGATGATGGAGGGAGAGAAGAGATGGATGGGGGTTGGTGGGCCCGGGATTGGGGTGAATAATACCAGAAAAAGAGTGGGAGCTATGATCTAGTATGAGGGCAATAAACTCTAATGTGGAGGGGGAGTTTGACAGGAGATATGTAAAGTATTTGTTAGGAAGTGGAGGGTATGGTATGTTAGAAGAGGATATGATAGGTAGTACTTTGTGTTTATATAAGAGGGTTATGTTTGATGGGTAGAGTTCATGTGTTATAGAGGAGAAGGAAGATGATGTAGTACATTGATAGTTACAGGTATAGTGTAGTGGTAGGGTGTAAGAGGCATAAGAGAGTTGCTTAAGGTAAGTAAGGGTGCTAAGGAGTGCAATGGGCAGTATTAAGCTAATGAAGCATGTGTTGGTGATTGACATTGTATTGATGGAGTTAATCATGTTACGTAAGGTTTGTGAGTGTTTTGGAGTGGTGGTGGGTGATTTTATGAAAGATGGAATGGGAGGAGGTAGTGATAAATAAATGTGGAAGTAGTGGGGGTAGGTTGTAATTGGGGGCAGGGTAGGGGAAATGAGTGAGCCTGTAGGGTGAATGGTGTGGGCAGAGCCAATCTATGCTGAACTGCTGTGAAAACAATCAGTGGAGTCCTATGGGGTCAGTACCCAATAGAATAATAATTGTTCTCACTGAAGTTTGCATACCTCTCAAGTGTATCTCATTACAGGGAACCTTCTTCATTTTGAGTCTTAAAAAGTCCAGGTCCTTCATTGTTCCACATTAAAAGGGTCTATCATACATAAATGTTTCTTTTTTAACTAGTATCCATGGTAAAGAAAACAGAATTATAGAAATTCATCAGAAGATCTTTCTAGAAGAATAACATAACACATTTAACCATCTTGTGATCTTCATAGTTAAAGTTGTAAGCTGTTAGCAATTGTTCTACATTTTGCCCATTTGTTTGTACGAGCATTGGTATTCCACATTCTGGATATGGGCATCGAGAGCTATGACAGTTTATCATGCCTATCCAGTAGAAATCATTTTAATTTGAAATCACCTCAAGACTGACTATTTTACTAAGTTACTGGCATTTCTTTGGCAAGTGACACCATTTCTGCACATTTGCTCTTAGCTCTATGTAATTCCTGAATCCTGCTTGCCATCATATGACTCTGTTTTATTAGGGACCTACTGCATTAGTAGAAAGGTTCACTTCCAGCATCCATTCAGGGGGTTTGTTCACTGCTTTTAGTTTCACAGTTCTAGGTTTAGTGGTCATGGTCTCACAGATGGCTGCACAGACAAAGCAACACAGACATAAGCATTTTGCTAGCCAATTTTTGTTGTTTCACTCAGTCGTGATTTATCCTGAATTTATAGCAAATAGCATGATATGTATATATGTTGTATGTGACTCAGAGACAGTATTTATTTTACATTTAAATCTCTGAAAAAATCAGTAAAATCCTTTCTTAGACTTGAGCAACCAACTTTACAACTATACAATTTTTATTTACACTTTGTTGAGTGGGTTAGTCCCACTAGGCCTAGGATCTCTTTTTTAGGGTTACCCGATGTAGTATTCAAACTGACTAGATGAATTTTGGCCAGGACACCAGGCAACTTCTACTTTTTTGATAAGTGCCTTGGGATCTTTTACAGTCACCTGATCTGTCCTCAACTCAGGTAGATGAAGCCTCAGTTTAAGATATCACAGCAAAAGACGATATGCTTAGGAGTACAGCACTTCCCCATATACTGCACTGCACTGTCAGTAGTGGGAAATTAATAGAGCTTCCTGGAGTGAAAATAAAACCCACGACATCCTAAATGCCTAAGTCAAATATTTTACCAAGCTGCTGTTTCAAATGTCAAAAAATGTTGCAGTGGTGGATGCTCGATCAAGTTTCAACACTGTGTTTACATTTGCACATTATGAATATAATAATAATAATAATCATAATAATCATAATACAGTCTCCACAGATGATGTCCCCAGAGTACATCATTAAGCTGAATGTCTTAACAGTTTTGTTGCTATTAATTATCAACTGCATAACTCTTCTAAATGCAGTATATAGACAAGATAAACATAGCAGGGAGAGTAGAAGAGTAGTAATTACAAAGTACTAATAATGTAGAATAATGATAGAGAAAAGTACTGTGTACAGAAGTATAGTGTAAAAATCAGAAAAAAGGGGTAGTTTTCAGAACAGTAGTGAATGCAATGTGGTATACATAATGAGATATTCAGGGGAACCACCACTTTTTATTGATATACATCTGACTGAATGACTTATTAATGACAGTGCTTGAGGTGTAAATGAGTGAGTAAAAAAGGCACAGTCAAAATTCTGCTAATTTCTAGAAGCACTGCTGAATGAACAGGGCCATAATAATGTATCCAAATATATATATATATATATATATATATATATATATATATA
The DNA here is from genome assembly GCF_019279795.1 of Protopterus annectens. Lineage (NCBI taxonomy): Eukaryota > Metazoa > Chordata > Ceratodontiformes > Protopteridae > Protopterus > Protopterus annectens. The sequence continues at coordinate 1,544,409,181 of NC_056733.1, forward strand.
TATATATATACTGTAGCAACTAGCTGTTCTCTGTCTAACCTTACTCATTATCTGTTGCCCTCTTCTTCTTCATCTTCTTCTTCTACCTGGCATGCTAAGTCATGTTTTGTAGTTAATACTGAGGATGCAGGTACTATGTTATATAACAATAATTAATCATCAAGCTAAAAGTGTGGACAAGACTATTACTTTGAGAGGCTGATTATAACAGACACTGCTTAAACAACAGTCCTCTGCTGCTCAGAACTGCTAGGCCAAACATTATTTACTTTGCACTTTGTGCTACTGAGACGGCTAAGGTGTCGATATTGAATATTCGCCTGTAAGATGTTAGCACAATTTTAGAGCATTCACCTATATGAAATTGCTGTTTGTTACTTCATTTAGGCTACATGGCAGCTTTCTCTTCTGTATTCATGGCAGTCCAACACATTTGACCAGGTACAGTGATGGTTGGCAGGGTCTTCACTTAATTGCCTAGCTTTGTTCTTTGTTTATATCTTATTTACTAAAGTCAATTCATTTTCTGTTTTGCGTATCAGCATGTCTTGATTACTTACCTCATTCCACTAGCTGTGGACTGAGGAGTACGGACCCCAACTTACACCCCCCCCTTTGTTCCTCACTTTCTCAGTTCTACCACATTGATTTGAAACTACTTTGTCTTCATTTACCTCTCTAAGGTCTGTCTGTTTTTATTACTTATAAATGCTTCCAGCTGATCTATCATCTGTTGGTCCTTCATGCCTATCCATTGCAGATCTGGCAATCTTTGCATGTCCTGCTTGTTATTTTTAGAAGACCATAGCTCATATCTGGAAGGAGTGGAAAGCCTTTCAATACAACATTATTTGTAATGTCATAAAAACCTTAAAACACAGAATCCATGCAAGTGTACTTATGCTAGGAAAAGCAAGGACTCCTTCCATTGCTAGACAGATATGCTATCAAATGACCAATTCAATTCTCTCTCTCTCTCTTGATGACATCCCACTTTCATATATTTCTCATTTGCCAGCGTGAATTCTAATGTGACTAGTATGGCATTCATAACAAAAAAAAAAAATCTGTTGTACTTCCACTTTGCTTTGACTCCCTCTGAACAAGCAACATTATATAATTCTGGAAGGAACCTCTGCCAAAATACTAAGAGCTAATACGTTTCCACTTGCTGACCTATACTGTCCTATTTCCACATCTAAAATGTTCATATTTGTTGTTTTGTTTAAAGTAAAGATTCACTCAAAAAGTATGACATCCTACATGATAAACAACATTGTTTCTTCACAGTGCATCGTGACCTTAATGGTGCACAGTGACCTTATTACAAAGAAGAAAAGAAATGGAACAATTTTCTGTGACCATTTTATTAATGTGTCTAATGGTTAATACTGTCTCCTTCAGTTTGCTTTTTCAAGATGAAAATATGATCATTTCTCAAAGCTGTATAACTTTTTATTTCATATATGTCTTGTCAGTACTGAAGTTAAGGATTCAGCTATAAAGGCTTAGAGACATACACTTCTGCCTTCAGAGTCTTTTTGCCATATTGATTAATATTTAACTCCCTGACTGTCCTAGTCTGTTGCATTCTCTGTGCACAGAACCTTGTCCTTCCATCTACTCAGAAGCCCTTCTGTGATCATTCAGCAGTAATATTACAATATGCAGTAAGACCATTATGCATTCATGCAGTCAGACTATCAAAATACTTTCTTCTGCATTAGGCTCATTTCAGCTATGTAGTCACACAAAGTTACTTCTTTTTATTCTTTTAATAAGTCATTTCATAGATCCCTTTGTGGTCATGGTATAATTGGAAAATATCTTCTTGAATGAATGAACACAAAACCTGATTTGAAGAGAAAATTATTTGCTTGAAGTGCTTGACTTACACAGAACAGCTAAGCATTATTGGATTATACTCATTAAAAAGAAGAAGAAATGCCTTCAGTGATCCATGTCTTAGGGAATACCTGCTGCTAATAACATACTACACTTAAAAAGGTTTGTGTTAAAACTTAAAGCAGTGTTAGAGTGATTTAGTGATAGTTGCAGTAAAATAAAAAAACTTTTCTGTGATATGATTACATGTAGATATAATCTCTCTCTGTATATATATATATATATATATATATATATATATATATATATATATATATATATACATACATACATATGTGTGTGTGTGTGTGTGTGTGTGTGTGTGTGTGTATGCATCTGTATCTATTTATCTATAGATATGCATCTATGTTGAAGTATCAAAGTTCATAAGTATCAAAATACAGATGCTCAATGAAGAAACTTTGAAACCATACTTAACAAAAAAAAAAACTCAAGACATCAAAACAACAACAAATCACAAAATGAATACAAACAGTTCCTTTTGTGATTGTACCATTAACTTCAGATTGTCTGAACAACGATAATGTTACAGAAGAGTTTTTTCCTATGGTAAGGTATAGGGCTGGGGATAGAGGCATGAGCTGGATTAGGATTATAGTCATCATTAGCATACATTAGTAAGGACAGTTATATGTCAAAAGAGTGAAGACTGAGTGTGTGTGTGTAAAGTAAGTGCAGATTTGGGACTTTACTGCCCAAAGTTTTGGATATACCAAAGGCTTTGGCATTGGGGATGGGAGTGTGTGTATGATGAATGTTTGTGGGTTAAGGTTAGAGCAAGGGCTAAGTAAGAGGATAGGTTTAGTGTTGTACATGTGTGCTGAGTGTCTTGTGTAGTAGTAGTATTTTAGAATGGATTTTTCTAAGGAAAGATACAGGTCTGAGATTAGGGCAAGGGAAGGGTTATGATTATTGTTAGCAGGACTTCCACTATGAATGGATGTAACTGAATGCACCTAGGATTAGACTTCCTGAATTGCATTAACTGAAAAGAAATGGCTAAAAAAAACTTTAAGTATTTTCCACAGGAAGAAACCCTCACCCCTGCATGCCCCCTAAAATTTTATATACCAACTCCATGGTCGCACCAACTCCGAGAAGAAGGAAATCAACCTGAATAGGGCATCACTGCTGATAGAATTCAGCAACAGTGATTTCCTATGGATGAATTCCAGTCTTCAGTTGATTGAACCTTGGGCAACTGAAGGCTGAGAATGGAGGCTTCATCCACCCATGGCTTATCCATTAGCTTGTATTCGTAAGGTTGTACAGGAGGTGATTCTGTTAATCTTGCAGTCACTTATTCATTTAATCTTCCTGTGGCCTCTGACTGGGTATAACTTTATGTAGGCCCCCGAAAACTTTATTTTAACTAAGGTTCTCCTAGCTCTACTAATTTCTGTAGAGCAGCCCCAGGCTCAATTAGCAGTACTAGGGTCCTTTCTGACTAATGTGTTCCTGTTGTACCCATCTACTCTTGTGTAAATACCTGACGTGGTCTATCCCAAGGTGGTGAAAAATGCAAGTAATTCTGCTGGGTTTCTTCTATGTCTAAATCTAGCCATGATGATAATGATGATGACCTAACTAGTGAGAAAGTGTACATTTTTACCTTCCTCAGGTGAAATTAATAATGTCAGTCACACTGTGAAGGAAGTCAGAACCTCACTCTTTGTTGTGGATTTGGAGCATAATTAACATAGACTTTAAAAAACAAGGAAGCAAATGAAAAAGAAAACTGCAAAGAATGATGAAAACATATATTGACAAAATAAATGTTCATGCTTAATGTTGTGTCAAGAAATGACATGCATGCATCAAGGAATGAACACTGGGATGGAAAAGGAGTTATGGTAAAGAAAAAGATAGCATCATGCCTGCCAGTATACTGTACTTAAAGCAGTAAACGTGGATCTTATAAAGAGATGGTTGGCATTTAGTAACTTTAGAAATTAGTCTTCTGAGATTTATAGGTACAGGTTATAGAAGGACATGACAGCATAATGCAAAGTACATGCAACCGAGGAGAAAAATACACTATGTATAGATAAAATTGAAGTTGAGGAGGGGAAGGAAAGGTGGCAAATAACCTCCAAAAGTCTAAGGATAAAATTAGGAAGAAGTAACAATGTTTAATACTGTGTTGTGCACAACAGCTGTTTAATAGAAAATAGTCATGATACTAATTAGTTGAGTTCTGTTTGAAATGATGGGTGCTATCCAAATACAGATAAACTGAGCTTACCAGTTAAAGAACTGCATAGGAGACATCAAACATTCAAGCATTTTCCTATGGATAACTATTAAAACAAATAGGCCATTCATCTAACCAGGGTTTAATTAAATGGTATGGCATAATAAATGCTTTTAGGTGTATAAAACATAAAAAAATGAAAGTCTTTGAATTATTTAATGAATAAATTGACTGGTACATTATTCAGGTGTGTGCTAAGAATCCTTGTAGATATCCCTAGAAACAGTGGCTTTGAAACTATTTTGGATGCAAATAGAGATTACTAGTTATAAGAACAAAACTGCCGAAGAAACTATTTTAAAATGCTTCCCAGCTGTAAAAAATAATTACATTTATTTATCGTTAGCAGTTTGAAATGGTATAAGCAGTAAACAGTAAGGACTTAGGGCATGTCTCTTTCCATTAAGAGTGATGCAAGTAGGGGTACATGACTGAAGCACTTAGATTGTTTAGCTAAAACTTGATTTGATTATATCTGGAGTTGACTTAGATGGGTCCCTGTTGTTCTCTATGTGTGCATCTCATGAGGGATAGGAAGGGTCTCCCTGGTATACCAGTATATAGTCCTGTATTCCTCAATCTCAGCAGTATCCATGGCCACTCAATCAGGTCCATATGAGGTGCAAACTGTTTGCCTCATGTACATGGTTGCAAGTTTGTAAAGCACAGACTGTGCAAAGCTACAATACACTATAGAACTAGGATATGCCTGTCGTGCTACACTGCGACAGTAGGAATGAGCCATAGGACTGCACTGTGGCACATCATGGCCAGTCAGTGCATTGCCCTGCATGGTCTTAACTTTACTCCTCTTTGTCTGTGTCATTGACCATTGTTGTAGACCAGATGTTCACTCTTCATCAGTGCTGGAATGTATTGCGCCCACTTCCATTGCAGCTGTGTTAAGATGCTGCATGTTTTACCCTTGAAGAGTCCTTTTCCTTCTGCTGATGCAGTGACTAGTGTGGAAGGCCATGCCATGATACTCCTCTGCTGCTCTAGTTGTTTGTGCATTGCAGTGTTGATTAGCATGATACACACAACAAAGATCTTGCTACATACGTCTGGACTATACTGTAGTGTCAGTCTTGAGGTGCCTAGAATTCAGTAGTCCAAGTACATGCTCTACTATGCTTTGTATTATTGCACAGACTCTTTAATAGACCTTTTTCTGCATGGGTTGTGGGGGTCATCAGCCAGGGCTTTAGTGTATAGCCAGCATGGCTCTATATTATACAAGCAAACGCAATGAATTGTTAACACTATATAATCGACCCACAATCCCCAAAAACCCAAAATGTCGAACACATGGATCAGCAATTTTTTTTCCCAGGGGAAAAAAAATAGCTGATCTGTAAAAAAAAAAAAAAAAAAAAAAAAAAAAAAATCAAAACACAACCCCCTACTTAAATATACCAACTCCGGGATTGTACCACAGTGAAGGAAATGGCAAAGTCCCGAAAACGGCCCAGTGATTTTTTTCCTAGGAAAAAAAAAATCGCTGTTCCACGCTTTCGGTATTTTGCCATTTCACATAATGACGCTCAACTAAACAGCAATCGCTATTCATTGCATTCGCTAAAATAATAGAGACTCTCCAGCATTGCCTGCAACATTCACCATATATGTGCCTATTTCCCTGGTTGCATAGTACCAGTGTTTGCAGATCTGTCTAATCCATCTGTGTGTGCACCTACAAACCAGGTAACCCTATGGGAAGTCCCTTGACAGGAAACTTTGATATAGATATGGCATGTGCCACATACTTGGATTATGTGAACTGCCTAGGAAGTACATGGACACATAATAAATAATGCACTGGGTATAAAAGAGTACCAGACAGTTCATCCCTACTTGATGATGAACTGTGGGTCCTCTGGACCAAGAGCAGCATTGATGTCAACATTCGTCTAAGCTTTGTCTCTCAAGACTTCAGTGAAAAGTACTATGTCCAAAAAAGACTCACATGGTACTTCGTATCTGCTTCAGTTTCATGGAGAAACAGAAATAATAATAATAATAATAATAATAATAGTAATAATAATAATAATAATAATAATAATACATGTGGAGGAGTTTATCAAGGAACTTGTTTAGGTTTCATTTCCAGAGAAATGTATGAACTTAATGATTCTTTAAAATAAAACAGCTATGGACATTGGTATGCCACCCACAAAATGCTGGGCTTTGTGATTTAATAAAATGTTAAGTCTGTGCTGCAAAAGGCTGAAGAATTGTATGGGAGAGACTTAGAGCAAAATTTCCCATATTTTCTCTTGGTAGTAAGGGATGTACCCTGAGCTTCAGCTAGACTCATACCATTTAAGTTGTTGTATATCAGACATCCCAAAGTTTTTCTAGATAGAGCCAAAGTGACATGAGAGAGGGATAACACACTCCTTTATGTGTCAGACTATTTTCCAGACCTACAAGGACAGGTTTAAAACTATAATATTTATACAGAAAGAACATGGTGTCAGAGGACAGGAGACACAGCAGTAAACATATAACAAAAATGAAAACAAATCAGAGAATAAAATGCTTGTGTTAGTGTCTACTGCAGTAAACAAGTTCCTTTCAATTTGAAAGGGGTCTTCTGAAATTTCCAAAATGTACATGAAGCACACTATTGGGTGAGACAACCAAGAAAAAGGAAACCAGAACAGTTATACCAAATAAGTCAGATGCAGTCAAAAAAAGCTGAAATTTCTGTAGTAAATTTTTTGCAGAAGATGCTAAGGCCCCCACAGCATGTCCTGAAGTCAAATTAATGAATCATTATAAATGTCTCAGAGATAAGATGTAATGGAATTTGTAATGAGAAATAAAGAAATATTTTCAGAGTTCATTGGCAGAACAAGGTTGATTCAGTGTGACATATAAACCATGCCTGGAGAAAAAAATCTGCTTTAAACTGTACCTTTTACACTGGTCCCAGCATCAAGTATTTAAGGAAGAGGTACAAAAATGCTCGTTCTCAGGGCCATAGAAGAATTACAAAGTGAGTGGAATAGCCTTGTTGCACTGTACCCCAACCAAAGTTAAATAGCATATCTGAATTGGATTTATATTCCATTCCTTGAGTGGACAAACTCATTGAAAAGTCCTGTACTGTAGAGTGGATGTTAATACTAATGTCTCTAATGTTAATGAAATTGAAGATGGTGTTCTTAATGAAAGTGAACTCGATGACAGTTTACTTAATATGTCCATATATGATTATGAACATGATGAAAATGAAGTGAATGATGAATTAAGTCACAATTTTGCAGAAAGTGATATCTGTTCCACTGAATGTGATGTTGATGTTACCTCGGATGTCGGCTTTAGTACTGGATATGGCAGGTTAAGAATGCCCAAATTCCGAAATGTGAAAAATAGGTTTACTCCTAATATATCAGTGCCAGCCATTCAATTATTTCAGAAGGTTCTTTTAAAGGAAACTGAATTAGCATATAAGCAGTTTTGTAAGGAAAAGAAGAAATTTAATCTTACAAAAGAAGAATGGATGGCATTACAGGATCTTAGGAAACTTAAGGATAATTATATATTTAAATGTGCTGACAAAGGGGGTAACTGGGTGATACAAAATAAATTTGATTATTGTACTATGGTTAACAATTTGCTTCAGAATAATGATGAATATAGTAAACTTAGTATGGACCCACTTAAACTGTATAATGAGGAACTTCTCAATCTTTTGGAAAGGGGCGAACGATTGGGATTCTTTACTAGTACTGATGTTAATAAAATGTACATAAGGAACCCTGTTTCCCCCATACTATACGCCTTACCCAAGGTTCATAAGGATATCAGTAAGCCCCCTGGTAGGCCTATAGTGTCGGGGATTGGATCTTTTTTAGAAAATGTTAATGTCTTTCTTGACTCACAACTAAAAATTTATATTAGCAGGGTCAGTGCCCATATTAATAATACCCAGGAGTTGATAAATGAAGTACAGAAGCTAACATGGGATAGTGATTATTATTGGGTGACTATTGACGTTAAATCATTGTACACTAACATCAACATTAGATGGGGACTTAATGCTATTTCTGGTATGTTAGGTGAGGGTCCTAAAACTAATTTTTTGATTTTACTTTTAGAATTTTGTTTAACCCACAATTATTTTACATTTAATGGTGATTATTTTTTACAAAAAAAAGGAACGGCAATGGGAGCTGCTTATGCTCCCAGTTATGCCACAATATATATGGATTTTTTTGAGAGACAGTACATTTATCCCAGCATATTTTTTCATAATAAGGTCATCCTGTATAAACGGTTCATTGATGACCTGATTTTTATATGTAAAGGGGACATTTATGAGTTTTGTGAATTTTTTGAAGAACTAAATGACAATGAACATGGTTTATCTTTTTCTTATGAGGTCAATCGGAATTGGATTAATTTTTTGGATCTAACTCTATTTATGAATAATAACAAGATAGAATACAGACCTTATAGAAAGGATACCTCAGCTAACATGTTTTTGCATGCTTCAAGCATGCATCCTCCTCATTTATTAAAAGCCTTGCCCCATGGTGAATTTAAAAGGATATACCAGCACACTAGTATGTCATCTGAATTAAAATTTGAGTTAAAAAGGGTATTTTTGAGATTGAAAAATAGGGGTTATGATGAGAAATTGTTATTGGATCATATGAATGGCATTTTGAATAAACATGGAAGCTTTAAAAAGCCATATAGACAATTTTCAGGGATGGTTGAGAAAGATGATAATGATGTTGAAAATATATTTTTTGTAACTAAATACACGGCTTTTTCTGACATATTTGTCTCTTTAATCAAAAAATTTTGGTACTTGGTTATTGAAGATGAGTTAATAGGAAAATTTTTTCCACGTAAAATTATATTTTCATATAAAAAAGGTAAAAATCTAAAAGAAATATTAAATAATAACCTTCGTACCAAAAGAATGGATTATGCTTCCAATGTAGGTTCCTTTAGGTGTAACTCTTGCAGCATATGTGATAGAATTATCAACATTAGATGCATTAACAATGTTAACCATAATCCTATGCATTATTTCAACTGTAGATCTAGTGGTGTTGTGTATATATTAGGGTGTAGCTGTCATAATATGTGGTACATTGGGCAAACTAAAAGAGTGGTAAGATTGAGAATTTTAGAACATTTAAGGGACATTAGGAATTCTAGTGCTCTCAGTCCGGTTGCGAAATATTTTTGTGAGACGCATGAGGGAAAATTTGATTGTTTAAAATTTAGTATATTAGGTAAGCCTCATTGTATTATAGGTGATAATATTTGTGATAAATTGTTAGAACTTGAAACTAAGATGATTCTAAAATTTAATACATTAAGGCCTTTTGGCTTGAATTTAGAATTAGGGATTTGAAATTTAACTAATTTATGGTATAAAGTGTCATGAAGCAATATTAATATTAATGTTCGTTTAGTATTTAAATATTTCACTGCATTTTGTAATTTAATACACATTGTTGAGATCATATTATAATATGAGAAATATATTTAATAAAATAGTCTTTAGTAAATTTGGGAATTATTATAAAATATCGGGATATGTTTGATGAGAAAAGTAGTTAATTCACTAAATATAACTTAAAAGTTTTTTTCCCTCCATTTTTGAGGCTAATTGTTTAATTAATTGAATGATTGTTACAATCAATGTGTATATAAAGACTGTTACTTTTTGTAATGTATTGTGACCCATTGAAGGCGAGATGCCGAGGTACCAGGTCTTGGAAATATAAGGAGAATTGCTGCTATTAACGGCTGTTTGGTGTGTTTATCATTGAAAAGTCTGCCTGTTCACTTTGGATCTAACAGAAGGTTATTGTTAAATTTGACTAGTCCCAGAAGCTAAAGAAAATGGCATTTTCCATACCAGGAAAAAACTTTTGGCACACGCACACACACATGCACACACATACACAGATATAGACATTTTTTCATCTTGTGCCTTCTTCCCACTTAACCATGTGACTTTAAAGTTATAAGACAAATTGCCTGGGTTTTCTGCAAGAAGAAGTAAATAAACAATAATAAAAAAAAAAACATGAAAGACAACAAACACAATCTTCTTTGACATCCCCTCAAACAACAAAAAAACATTGCTTATACCTTTTAGATATCCAAACAGTATCACCTGGGGTCAGGTTGTCTAAAGAATAATTTCTCTAGCCACTCCAAAGGCAAATTGCTGAGATTATTCCACGCTCAAAAACAAGGTTACAAAGGATGTTTCTTTGGTTGTAACGTCTAATGCATGGACTGTAATGTGCCAGTAGAAACTCAGAACAACAAACCATTTAGACACAGTTGTGCCTCTACTTCAAACAAATTTCATATATTTCACCACAGACTCGATGGAAAAAACATGTAGACTCACAATCCAAGGGAAAAAGCCAGTAATTACCTTCAGTATTTATTAAAACATTTGTTGAACAGCACACAGTGCAATAAAATGTTCAACAAATGCTCTAATGCCTTGTAGTAAAATACAGTCCACAAAAAACAGACACAATAATTCTTTCTCTAGTGCCTTGGCTGAAAGCCTTTACAGAGTATGGTTCTACAAATTTCATATGTTATATGTTTTAATATCCTTTTCAAGCAGGGGTGCCAGAAGCTGATGAAGGCTTGGGGGACGGAAGTCAAAAGTGTCACTCGGTGATATAAATGGGCATTTTGTTTAGCTGTCTACGGGTATAATAGACCCAAATCCATAACAAAATACACTTGCCTAATGTTTTCTGGAATTCATTAATTCCAATGCTCTGGACAAGCTTGTTCTTACCCCCATTAGAGGTAGCAACATCCTTGACCCGGTCATTACTAACATGGGCAACCATTGCTCTACACCAATAGTCAACTCCTCCCTGGTTAGATCTGACCACAAACTAATCAGCTTGGAAATCCACATCCCCCTCCCCCCACAAAGGTAAGCACCATGTAAAACTTCTCCAAAGCTAACTTTGGGCTCCTAAAAACAGAAGTGGCTAACTTCACAGCACCCATGCAAACGGAGAATAGTTGCATGACTGTTGAATCATGCACTGTACAAACACGTACACAAATGCATGGATCTCACCATAACCAATAGAACCAAGACGCTCTCCTCAAAAAAAAAGGAAGCCAATCTGGTGGTCCCCTGCCATAAACAAACTCTACAACAGAAGGAGAAAACTGATGCTGAATAAGCCAAAGTCCCAAGACTGGAAAAACTCCCTTATCAGCCTCAACAAAAGGTTGAGATCCCTCATCAAATCCTCTAAAGCTAGCTATGAAAATAGAATTGCAGCAGATAGTAAAGACAACCACAAGGCCTTCTATAGTTATGTAAAGAATCTCCATGGCAATACCCAGATTTGCTCTGAGCTACTGCACAATGATACCTCCTATACCAAGCGAACAGATATTGTCAATATACTGGCCGACAGATTCAGTACTAATTTTACCCCCCCCCCAAAGGACCAATCACAATGCCTGTAGATTGCCAGGCACTAAGTATTACTGCTGCACAGGTTAAAACAGCACTGTCCAAGGCCAAGAATACAGCTTCTATGGGATCTGATAATATCCCTGGCTGTTTTCTATATGAACTTCAGAGTGAACTGGCACCTCACTGGTGTGCCCTGTTCAGTCACATCCTCACCTCAGGCTTTTTCCCTACTGAATGGCACACTGCTACAGTCATCCCTCTCCACAAAGTAGGAGTGACTACAGACCCCACAAATTATCACCCAATTAGCCTGATGAGTCTGATATGTAAAGCTATGGAACGCATCATTATGGACCTAATAAACAAGGATATATGGAATCTCCAAACTCTGGATCCTACACAGTTTGGTTTTGTGAAGGGTAGATCATGCCTGCTCAACTTGGTCAACTTCTTTGAGTCAGTCACCAGAGTTGTGGATAAAGGCAAGGTGATTCATACAGCCTACCTTGATTTGGCCAAAGCCTTTCATACCATTCCCCACTCAGGAATCATAGAAAAACTCACTAAGATAGGCATCAACCCCTATATCACTAGGTGGGTTGCAAACTGGCTCACAGATAGAAACCACAGTGTGAAAGTAGCTGACTCCAAATCAGACTGCTGACCAGTCACAAGTGGAGTCCCACAGGATTCGGTCCTGGGTCCTCTCCTGTTTGGTATCTACTTCTCTGAAGTCCAGGCCAACACGAAGGGAATTTGGCTGACAAAGTTCACAGACGATTGCAGGTTGGGAGCTATTATTAACTCCCCAAGTGATGTTGACATCCTATAGAAAGGCCTCAACGACACCATCAACTGGTGTTAGAACCATGGCCTTAAGCTCAATGCCAAAAAATGTGTCATCATCCCCCTTGGGAAAAACCCGGTTCCCTTGAATTACCACATTGATGGTAGGCCACTGAACACAGAAGGCATTATAAGAGATATGGGAACACAGGTTGACAGCAACCTCTCTTTTGACAACCATGTTGCCACTGTGGTCAGAAAAGTCCTTCTATGTGACACATCTCATTACTAAGGGTTTTGCATCCAGGAAGAAAGAGGTCATTGTCTCCCTCTACTCTTCCCTCATTAGGCCAATCATCGAGTACAATGCCGATTTTGCAAATACCTCACTAAACACCTGCAACAACTGGAGAGGCTGCAAAAGTACCTCACAAAGAGGATCCTTGGCCTTAAACACTTGTCCTATATGGACAGACTCAAAAAACTCCAACTATTCTCTGTCTCATATTGCCTACTTAGGGGAGATCTCTGCTTGACTTACAAAGCCATGTCTGACCCAGCTCTGTTAGAAATGCTACATCTAAAGAAATCCCAATCCCTTCACACCACATGCTCCAAGACCTCAACATCATTACCACAATCAGCAGAACATGCTGGAGGGACAGGTTCATAACCCAGAGACTGCCCGTGCTATGGAATAGACTTCCCATACATGTTAAGCAAAGCACCTAACTGGCCCTCTTCAAGAGAAATCTTGATGAGTGGATGGTAAATAGAAAATTCACCCTGGGGATCACTCTAGTGGCTCTACTCGACAGAGGCACTAGGAACTAAGGTCAGATGGCATGATGCCAGGGTAATCCTATGGACTAGGCTTGTAAAGGCTCCAGGGCCATTAGCCTAGTACACACCTATGAACCTATGAACCTAAAAGATGCATATAGTGTAAATATGAGCTACATTTGGAATGATTGTACAAATATTTTATAGAAACAAACAACTGAGACTAATGTTACACATGCACATATGTGATCCAATAGCCATATATTCAAAGGTTAAGACAAAAAAGTGCATTAGTGATGTAACACAGGTTGCCACACAGAGAGCAACCACAACTTCATTCAGACTGTTAACATTCAGCTGGACTCCAAATGAAGTGTTTATCAGCTTCCCACTTCTTTTGAGGTGACTGCTGATTTCTGTTAATGATCTAGTGTGTGGCTAGAGCTTAACAGTAGGAAGAGGTACTTAATAAAAGATTTTTAAGAACCTTTCCAATGTCAGAATGGTGCTTAACAAGCATGCCTTTTCCCCAAATTCAAAAAATAATCATAGTGATCCATACACTACGTCATTATCTTTCAAAAGTAAGACATAAAATGCATCACAGAACATCTACATTTAGCAGCGTCCACAACTCAGATTGTAAAAGTGAAACTTGATATAGGTTCATTAAGGGATTCTGCCATGGACCCACTTGTTCTACAACTGGGTCTTCTTAGAGGTGTGCACATAATGTTGCAGTTTGGGGGGGGGGGTGGGGATAGTGAAATTGTTATTATTTCTTCAATTCTCCTTGCAATGAAAACAAACGAGACTAAGGAAAGAAAGTCTGGTCTTTATTTCTCTAATTTTCCTCAAAATTAATACTCAGATGTATGTGCAGAAGATCACTGTGGCTTTTGTGGGGCTGTTTTTCATACAATCATAACTCAGAGATATGCCCTCAGCACCACTATAGCTCATGTAGGGACAGTGTAGTGTCTAGGAGCAACAGGTTAGAAAACATGACTGAGATAACTTTCTTTTTTCTCACAATCACATATTAGAAGTGTATACATTTGGCTAATTTTGACAGTTAGAGGTAAGTAGGCATATTGTGAATATGCATCTGAGATCAAAGTTAAAATATGTTATTATATTCTCATTGTAAAATGGATGCACATTAGGTAGCTGTCTTTTGGGTGTGAGGGAAAAGAGGTAAGTTTAATGATGTGTGACAGCAGTAACTTGAAATCTGTGACTGAAGCCATTTTTGCATTGACTTTTACTAATATCAGAGGGATACCTAGAAGGTGGCAATATTTTTTTCTCTTTTGAAAGGGAGGCAGACACCATTCTAAGGTATGATTTTTGTATTTTTGCATTTATCCTTTCAGTTTATTGGGAACTACTTTTTGCCATCTTTGATCATTAAAACTTGGGCACAACTTATTTCTTCACTGAAAGAAGAAAATAAGACAGAAATTCTCTAGTTAGTTACAATGGTATTTACACATTATCACAACCACACTGAATCTTAGCTCTGTTTAGGTACAAGTGAGGATCTCTCACACCTATGGCCCTTACTTGATGGCTTTGCTGCATTTCTGCGGGCCTGCTAACAGTTTTTTGTGTTCTTCCACTATGAGCCATATAACCACTTTGAAATTACCCTGGAGTTGATAGGCTTCTGAAGTGTAATTTAATGCCGTGGGGCTTTAAATCTTGTTTGTGGGTACAGAAGCATTTGCAGACAGGGATTTGAATTACTACAGGAAAATTGCAGATTTTTGCCTCATATTTGATCTGATCTATTCCTCATAATATCTGTGGTTTTAAATATTGCAATGTGAAATTTGATGGTTACAGTAGTGATGGCATGCTTACCTCCTGGCTGTAGGTTCTTTGGTTTGGGTTCTTAGGGTGGTGCCTTTGTTGGGGGGGTCTGTATCTTCTCCTGTGTGTGTGTGGGTTTGCTTTTGTGTCATCCCACCACAAAGCAGGTGTCTGCATTATTTCTTCCTAGGCTCCTTGAGAATTTTTTTTTGTCCCAAGTCACACTGTCCTGATTAACAAATGTTAAAAAAAAAATTGACAGGCATTTGAATTTCAGACTTCTTCGTTTCACTTTTAATTCCTCTTACATATTAAACTGCAGTATGGTAGTAGTATATTGTTGCCACTAGGTTAGGTTTTCTTGTTCTGGCTGGGGCTGGAGTCATTAATCCCTGGTCTCTGCTGAAAATTGTTTTTTTCTGTGTCAGCAGTAAAATTGACAGGCATTTTGAATTTCAGACTCATGTTCTCAAGAATACATAGTAACAACACCTTTTTCCTAGCAATTTTCTAAGGGACTGTATTCCCCATTATTGGCTTTTCGCAGGTTTTTTTGCTAAGGTTGACACAACTATGCAAGAACTGAATTTCTGAATATGTTTGAGATTTTACAAGGAGCTGAGAGCTGCAGGGGAGCAGAAGTTTAGTGTTTTTGTTAATAGCACAACAGGTTGTGTACTTTCTTTTGATGCAGAAGGCTGCGGGTTCTACTCTCACAAGGGGGTGGGCTGCAATGTTCTCCTTGGTGAAGATACTAACTATGAGTCTGTTATCAGTTTTTGCCATCATTCTCTCTCTCTTATTATTTACTTATCATTTTGAATATAATTTTAGTACAATGAGGAAGGTGTATCAAAAAGAATATGTATGTTTCATATGCAAGGGGCCTATGATTTGAAAAAAACAGCCAAATAATGTGAGTTTCAAGGGCAGAGAAGTTTTAATGCTAAGTTTTCATTCAAGTCCAACTCATCATAGAAGTAAAGCAGTATGCACATTAGT
The DNA here is from genome assembly GCF_019279795.1 of Protopterus annectens. Lineage (NCBI taxonomy): Eukaryota > Metazoa > Chordata > Ceratodontiformes > Protopteridae > Protopterus > Protopterus annectens. Next base: position 1,544,425,173 of record NC_056733.1, read on the forward strand.
GTTTATGGTAAATGGCTTCTTATTTTTATTTTTGTTCTCATAAAAAATTAGTTTTCTGGCAAATGTCACTAAATAATGATACACTGAGTTTCAGACTTCAACCTTCATAAAAAAAATGCACGTAAAGTAAAGCTGTTCTAACTCAACTGTCTCATTTTATACAAGTTTAGTTTTACTGTTTGTTATATGCCCCTATTTATTTGGCCTTGTGTTCAGATTTACTGTGTAGTTGTGTCTACCTTGGATGGGGAGGACACACACTAATATACTACACAGGCTTTTTTCTGTCTGTCCTTTTGCATTGATGGTCTGGTTTTTGTTTTTTTTTTTTGTGTTATGTGGTTATTGGATTTATTATTATTATTTATCAAAGTGCCTGTTGCTCTGTGTTTAAGTGTGTAATGCTAATGCTTTAATGACCATACTTGTTGGAGACTTCCAGTCATCTCTAACAGAATGCCAATCATGCATGGTCCATAACCTGTACAGTAATCCTTTAAGCAATGTCTTGAGCTTGTTCTTGGAAACAGGTTGTCAGGCAGGCAGTCTTTTTGGATAGAAACAAGTGGGGCATCACAGAGATTTCTGCTTTCAGCATTACTTGGTACATATATTATAATTAGAACTGCAGTGCAAGGAGAAGTGGTTTGAGTTGTAATGTATTAAAAGTAATTTATTTTTCATGCCTCACAACCTTTTTTTCCATCTAGATATTTGAAGTCACCAGCCGCCACTGGTACAGAAGCATGCCCTTGTGGCAAGTAGATGACAGTTTCTTATTGATAGCTCTCAACTGTCCACATTATCATGGAATGGGCACATTTTTGCCTCACATGTTTGGTCTGTTCCTCGTAAAATGTGTGTGGTTTTCTGGATGTTTGGAAACAATCAGTGAGTAATGAATTCACTCAATAATGACAGGTATTTTGAGTTTCACACTTCACTTCCTTCATAAAAATGCATGGTAACAGGAAGCTTTTCATTGTAGCAACTTTCCAAGTTGATGTGAGCAATCTTTAAAATTGGTCCCTATTTTTGGGGCTTTGTCCAGAATTTTTGTGTTACAAGTGTTACGAGGTTGATTGCTATGGCCATGTCTGGCGGTGATCACAAAACATTGCATCCAAAACACCATTTACAGATCAACACCTCAAAATGCACAAGTGTTATTCTTAAGGCTGTGGGCCTTTAAATCATGATTTAAGCACTGCTTGAATAAAACATGTGGTACTCAGAGGAAAATGGGAATAAGGGGCTTCGAAGATGATGACCGTTTTTCTCTGTGAACATATTCTACTTATTTCGACATATGAAGTCTCCAATAAAGCTGTTTCACACACTAAAATAATTTCAGTTTCACTGTCTTTATTACTACAAATTTGGGTACTTACATTATCTGCGACCTGTTCATGGCAATTTGTCAGCAGTGCATGTACAGCCATGAGATGTTTGCAGCATGGTTGCGATAATACATAAGTACGGTTACAATTTTTGTCCAGAACATAATTGTAGCAAAAGGCTGAGGAGAAGCTTAAAAATGTACCTCAGTTTCTAGAATAGGATGGGTCCTGAGGCCCAAGCAGCCTCCAGACTTTCAGCCACTTAGGGAGTAGTGCAAGGATGCAGGAAGGAAATGAAGACTAAGAGTGAATTACTTTCTTTAGCTATGATTTTTGTTCAGGCCATCATTAGCTCAAAAAATTTGAAAGAAAAAGCCTTAAAATGCAACTCAACACATCAAGAACACAATGGTGTCAGGGGGGGGATCTCTGGCTTAATATGTTTATTTCCTCCTTATTTATTATGGTGTAATCTTAGCCAGTTTGGATTTATTGAAAGAATGCAGGACAAATCTGAAGAGTACAATAAAGTATGAGAAAACAAGAAAAAACTTAATTTGAATGATGCAAACAAAAATCCAAAAAAGAAAGCTGAGGTAAGTCTCCAGTGTCCAAATAAATACAGATAAATTCAGGTGAAGAAGCATTGTGTGAAAGCGCTTGTGTGACATTAAAGAAGACTTCATTTTATACAACGCCTGAAGACTGGTTTCTGTATTTATTTGGACACTGGAGCCTTACCTCAGCTTTCTTTTTTGGATTTTTGTTTGCATCAAGCTTTTCTGCAGAGGTATTTGGTGGTTACTGGGCACTTTTTGTATTGTCTTAATTTGAATGATGTGGTATGACCAGGAAGGGGGAAAGTAAAGGCACACTGACTGTAGAACATACCTTTCAGCTCTATGAAGAATGTACCTGAATGTAACGTCTTCACTGCTACTGCTAAAAGGTTTGGCTGAATAATCAACAGACCAGTTCCCCTACCTGGAATACAAAACAATTAGTAAATAAACTGCTCATAATTTTACAGAACATCCTTGGTTTTGCCTCATATTTTACCCTGACCCTCATAAAATGTTTGATTTTCTGTTAAATCACTCAGGATCATACTTCTCAATTCTGCAGAATTTAGATGAATGTCCAAATTATCACCTTATATTTTTGGTCTGTTCCTCATAAAACTTGTGGATTTCTGGCAAATCACTGAGGATTCTACTCACTAAATAATGAGAAATTGGTGTCTGAGACTTTGTATCTTTCAAATAATGCAAGCTAATGCAAAACATGTTATTCTCTCGGCTTTCTATAAGAGCAATATTTAAAATCTGTCCCTCATTCAAACCCTTTATTACTCCCCATCAGTTTTCACTTTGTCCAAAATTCATAAGCAAAAGTTAAAAGATATGTAGAGAATAACTGTCTATCAATAATGGCAGACATTGATGTTCCACACTTCACAAAATTTGAATACAAGTATAAAATATTGTAAAAACTACACCATGATAATTTTGAATACATCCTGTACTCAGATTTTGTTTTCGACATTGGTGGGCTGTAAGCTTTTACTACACATGATTGGTACACTTTTTGATACATTATTGGCCTCCAGTGCATTGTTCTTTTACTGGATTGGGTAAATTAACAAGGGTGTGGTTTTTACAATACATGTTATTGGTTGTTTGAATTTTGTAAGTTAATAAATGGTTCTGATTATGTCTCCAATGACAAAAGTGCTTTACTGAGGTTTTAACTTTGTACATTAAACTTATTTTTTGTGAGTTCTGTGCTACCTGGCCATTATGAGAATATGCACACTTGAACTATTTATGAACTTGTGTGACCAGCATTGTATGATACTAGATTGGGTGGAGAGAAGATAGTTGGTCAGCACACAGAATGAAATAACAATACAAGGGGTTATATTATTGTGTGGTTATTTTTAGAAAATTGTCTTTGAAAAGTTGCTGTTTCTTCACTTTCTCATTGCTGAAGTGTTAATAAATTATTTTTGTCCCTACTTCTACAATTAAACTGCTTTAAGAATGTCTCTGCAGTGACGATCTGAAAAACACAGCAAGGCACAAATTAGCCTTCTGCCAATCAACTGATTTATGCCATCTTGGGAAGCATCTGTATTACCCGATCGAACATTTAGGTTAGTGAATACCTAAATGTCAACCTGGTAATATCAAAACATTAAAACTGTGAACAGCTGATTTAACATAGGGAATAAATTCCCTTGGCCGCAAAAAAAAAAATAAATAAATAAACCAAAATAAACAACAGCAGCAGGCCTAGCCACCCAGGGTGTGAACACTGGATGTTGAAGTGACATCCCAACCTGATGTGCAAAAATGGCAAAAAGGAGCTGTGGATGTATTGACTGTGGAACATACCTTTCAGCTCTATGAAGAATGTACCTGAATGTAACGTCTTCACTGCTACTGCTCGAAGGTTGTGGCTATAGAATCAACAGACCACACCACCCCTAACTAAATATACCAACTTTGAGATTGCTCTACAGTGGGGAAAGGGGCAAAAATCCGTATAATGGCCAAGGGAATTCTTTCCCTGCATTAAATCGTCCATTCGCAGTTTTTTGCTTTCACTATTACCAGATCAACATTTTGGTATTCGCTAACCTAAACATTCGATCAGTAAATAGGAACCCTCTTGGGAAGCCATACAGAACTGCAATATGCCATAATTGTTTGATTGATTCGAATTGTTAGGACTCCACTGAAATCAGCTAAGTCATCAACTCCAGTGCAACCGTATTCTGAGATCTTCTTCAACAGAATGGAGGACTTTTCCTTTTTAGTTCCCTTTAAAGTTACATGCAATGTCAATGCAACCTGTGAGTACATTATTATGCATAAAATCAAGATATGGTGATTCATTGTTAAGGTCTACATCACAGTACTGGTGCTCAGGGTTCATCTCTAACCTTCCTTTACTTTGTAGTTGTTTTTCTCTTTATACTCCCACCCAGAGCTGTACCTAGTCATTTGGCGCCTTGGACAATGCCATAATGGCGCACCAAACTGAAAAAAAAATATCCACACCTTTCAGAAACTGTTGCTAAGAGCTATACTATTACTGCTAGCTTCTTGATACAGTTACTAACACACGCACTCATTCATGTGTGGAAGCGCATACACACACACACACGCGCACACACGCACACACACACACACACACACACACACACACACACACACACACACACACACACACACACACACACACACACACACACACACACACACACACACACACACACACAGACACACGCACATGAACACATAGACAAACACAAACACATGTCAGTCAAACACACACACAAACATGCATGCATGAACACATATAAAAACACAAACACACTTGGACACAGGCAGACAGCCAGATGGACACACACATACATGCACACATACATGCACACACAAGCACACACATGCACACACACACACACACACACACACACACACACACACACACACACACACACACACACACACACACACACACACACACACACACATTCTGAAGGAAAATAATTACTTGTTGGAAACAGAGCCCTGAACCACATGGTATGGATTCTTCAAGACCAACAGGCCTAATAAGAGGAAAGTAAGAAGAAAAACAACTTTCATAACAAGACTTATCATTTAAAATTCTGCACTACTACTAGGAATCTAACTATACAAGATTAATGGAGAATCAGCCAGATCGGATGGAAACTGTAATCACAAAAATCAAACTGTCTACAATTACTACTCCTGAGAAAGAAACCACTTCTAAAAGGCAAAAAAATTAACAAGCAACAACAAGAAGCTGGTAAAGTGTGTCAAAGATTAAAACAGGAACAACCTTTAACACTGGAGGATCTGAAAACTGCTTTACAACCTTTACAAACAGAAGTTCAAGGTTTCTGTCATAAGCTAACTACATTTGGCTAGAACAAAATGAAGCTAAAGTTATGGACAATGAGCTAAAAATAAATGAACTGCAACAAAAAGCACAAACCAATGACACCATAATTAAAGAATTACAGCAACAAATGCTAGACTTGGAAGCTAGAAGCAGAGAAATAATTTTATCATAAGAGGCATTCCAGAGAGCTTTGATAATCCACAACTTATTCCAATAATAAAAGAAATACTAAGCTCTCTTCTGACTAATAAAGATCTCCTGGATGAGATAGTGATTGAAAGAGCCCACAGAGCTATTAAGCGTACACAAACAAGTAATCTTCCAAGACAAATCTAAATCAGACTGCTTAATTCAGCACATGTTCAACAGATACTGTCAGCTTATAAAGTTAAAAAGAATGTTACATGGAAAGCACATAAAATTACGATTACTCAAGATCTTCCTTTAGAAATTAAACAAAATCGACAGAAACTCAGTAAATACTGCACTTACCTCATTGAAAATAAGATTTGTTTCCAAATGAAATATCCTGCAACTTTAACATTTTATTACAAAGAAGAGAAAATATCCCTGGAAAAAACTGACTAGGAAAAATCCACCTTTCTGTATCTCTTCAATGTAAATCATGTCTGAGACAACTCTTTTCATATCTTTTGATCCAAAAACAACATTTGGAAGGCTTAACAAGTGCTACAGTTCCAAAGAACTACAGGACAGAAGAATATACTACTCTTATGGGAAACCTCAAGCAAATGGATCTGGAATGTGTTCTAAATAACTCTGCTTACCTGCCTGTAAAGAAAATGTTTTTGCTACACTGTAATACTTAAGGTACTGTCTTTTAATAACTGCCTTCTACAGTTAAAAGCTGTAAAGCTACCTAACCCTGACTGCATAGAGAAATGACTTTAAAGTGCATTTACAGCTTACAAAAAAGGAGTGTTAAAGTACATTTAAATAATGGGATATAACCTTTGATATAATAGTTTAAGTAGTGTAAATACTAGGTATTAGTTGTTTCAGTTAAAATGTATAATCATTATTCTACTGGCATAATCATTGAGTTACTTTTAAATGTGTCTATGAGCAAGGTACAAAAACATTTCTCTTTTTTTCCTCTCTGTTTGTCAAGTAGATGACACTGGTTAATTATTAATATATGAGTTCACAATGATTTGCTTATATGGCTTTTGCCAGTGCAGTGTTAAATGAAGTTTCCAATACATTTTAAACAACCACAGTTAGTTGCTGTTAGCAAGAATAAGGCAAATGTTGTTGAATTTTAAAGTGGTGCCTTCTCTAAATGTTTAAAATGTATGATCATTATTCTACTGGCATAACCATTACTTTTAAATGTGTCTATGAGCAAGGTACAAACACATTTTTCTCTTTTTTCCCTGTTTGTCCAGTAGATGGCACTGGTTAATTAATAATATATGAGTTTACAATAATGTGCTTGTATGGCTTTTGCCAGTGCAGTGTTAAATGAAGTTTCCAATACATTTTAAAGGACCACAGTTAGTTGCTGTTAGCAAAAATAAGGAAAAGGCTGTTGAATTTTAAAGTGCTGCCTTCTCTAAATGTTTAAAATGTATAATCATTATTCTACTGGCATAACCATTGAGTTACTTTTAAATGTGTCTATGAGCAAGGTACAAAAACATTTCTCTTTTTCTCTCTCTGTTTGTCCAGTAGATTGCACTGGTTAATTATTAATATATAAGTTCACAATGATGTGCTTATATGGTTTTTGCCAGTGCAGTGTTAAATGAAGTTTCCAATACATTTTAAAGAACCACAGTTAGTTGCTGTTAGCAAGAATAAGGTAAATGTTGTTGAATTTTAAAGTGCTGCCTTCTCCAAATGTTTAAAATGTATAATCATTATTCTACTGGCATAATCATTGAGTTACTTTTAAATGTGTCTTTGAGCAAAGTACAAAAACATGTTTCTCTTTTTTTTCCCTGTTTGTCCAGTACATGGCACTGGTTAATTAATAATATCTGAGTTCACAATTATGTGCTTGTATGGCTTTTGCCAGTGCAGTGTTAAACGAAGTTTCTAATACATTTTATAGAACCACAGTTAGTTGCTGTTAGCAAGAATAATGCAAATGTTGTTGAATTTTAAAGTGCTGCCTTCTTTAAATGTTCATATATTGTACTTGTTTTTTGAAAATATTGTTTTGTAAACTCTTTAATAACTCTTGAAATGTTAAGAATTATAATATGTTGCTGTTACTACAAAACTTTTTGTAAAAGCTAATTTTCGCTTTCTCTCTATATAATATCTAAGAGTACAATTAACATAATATTTTAAGAAGTCTGAAAATGAATATGCAGTACATAACAAAAGGAGCGGGATGGGCACAGTCTGTTAGCTGATGACTGTTCGCATTTGGAACAGTATGGGTATTATTGCCATCCTTCTGATAAATATTTACTCCTTGTTGCTAAATATAATAGTCTCTTTTAGTTTCTTAACTAATTCACATTTACTAATACAGAGGGATGGGTGGTTAGGCACCTATTTAGAGTTTAGGAGTATAGAAGTCACAACATTTATTCTTAAGATAAATACACTAACAGACAAAGTTTATAGCTGTATTTTTGAGTATCAGCTAATGAGAAACTTCAACAATATTAATAAAAAATTATAACCATAGACTCTTGGAATGTTAAAGGGATGGTAGATAAAAAGAAAATAAATTTAATAATGCACCACACATACCAAACTAAGGTTGATATAACTTTCTTGGAAGAAACTCACTTAGATGACCAATTTTGGGTTAGGGAATGGAAAAGAAAACGGATTAAAACAATAGTTGCTGCAAATTATAGTTCTTTGTCCAGGGGAGTGGCAATTATAGTAAATAATCCTTCCAAGGAGAGGTTACTTCCTATGAAGCTGACTCAAAGGGAAGATGAGCATTATTTACTACTGAATATCATACTTTGAACAAACCATTACTCTTTCTTAATATATATAGTCCCTGCTCAAATCAACAGCTCTTCATTTATGAAATCTTTAATATACTAGCCAAATACCCAAATCATCTGTTTATTGTAGGTGGGTCTGAAATGCTTTACTAAATCTAGATAAGGATAGATTGCATAATAAAAACAGACAGTCACAATCTACCACTACAGCACTTGAAGAATTACAAAATACATTTGAACTAGTTGACCCTTATGTTAAATTTCAATATGATAAAACAATATGAAGATTCACTTTTTTTTCAGCCCTCATAAAACTTGGTCAAGGATAGATGCTTTTCTAATTTCCCTTGCTTTCCTTTTTAACAAATTAAATTATGCTGTATCACCTATAATTCTTTGAGATCATTCCAAAATTAGACTTTTAATAAACTTTCAAGCCCATAAACAAAATATTTACTATCTCAATACCTGGACGTTAAATCCTAAAATTATACAAAACCAAGAAACAACACAAGAAATTCAGAATGTCCTAGCCCAACTCCAAAATGATCTTATATCCACTCAAATTCCATATGACATACAATGGGCGGCTACCAAGGCGGTCATCAGGGGTATTATTATTCAAAAATCTGCATGACTCAAAAAAAAATATATAACAATCTTAAGAATGAACTAGAGTATTAAATAAACACTGCTGAACTAGAACTTCAGGAAAAATATTCTGAAGAACTTGAGGAAAAAAATAATTGATTGGCAAAAACAATTACACAAACACTATTTAGAAAATATCTCCTTCTTAGAATTAAGGTCAATATATCAATATTCAGAATGGGCTCAAACACCATCAAAATTCCTAGCTAGACTAATTAACATACAAAGTGGGCCTCCTATGATCAAAGAAATAAAATATGAAGGACAGGTGAAATATAAAGACCAAGATATAGTGGACGCTTTTGAAGATAGTTATAAGAAATTATACAATATACCCTTATCACCATCTACAGACAGATTTGAGGATTTTATACATAATATACACTTTCCACAAATTACAGAAGATCAAAGGAAACTCTTAAAATCACCGTTACAATTAAAAGAGATAAAAGCTGCAATAAACAAACTAAAACTAGGTAAATCCCCTGGGTCTGATGGATACAAATCTGATTTTTATAAGTTATACATGGAACCTATCTCCAAAGTGTTATTAAAAGTTTTCAACTATATAATACAATATGGTATAACAGACAAATACTTAAATAACTCCAAGACAGTGTTGATTCCTAAATCGCATTCTGACCCATAAGATCCAGCAAATTATAGTCCAATAGCCCTCATAAACACTGATCTTAAGATATTAGCCCATGTTATAGCAAATAGACTTAAGAATATATTCCCCTCTATTATTTCCCAACAACAAATGGTCTTTATGACAAACAGACAAGCAAGTGACAACACCCTCCTCTTAGATAACATTGTAAGACTACTTAATAGTGATAAATGCCCCAGATATGCCCTTCCAGTAGATGCAACCAAAGCTTTTGATAGAGTAAACTTACACTTTCTCTTTATATGGTTTTCCTCAAGAATTCATTAAAATGATCCAGGTTCTGTATCAGAAAGCTTCTACCACTATACAGGTAAACAAACTTATAACTATCCCTATAGTCTTATCCAATGGTACAAGACAAGGATGTCCTCTTTCACCATACCTATTTAATTTTTATTTAGAACCCCTCCTTCTGTTTATTTCACAAAAAATCTTTCATCATATTCCTAGAATCCACAATACAATTCTTATATACTCGGCCTTTGCCGATGACTTAAATATATACTTCCAACTCCCCATTACTGACCTCCCAAAAATACTTAAAGTTATTGATGAGTTCTCAGTAGTTTCAAACTATAACTTAAATTTAAACAAGTCATACATATTTTCCCTCAATCCTATAGGTCATAAAGAATTGTACTTTCCCATGAGTGAGATCAAAATAAACTATCAGATAAAATATCTAGGAATACTATTTACTTCGGACTTCAAAGATATTATAAACAATAGCCTGCTAAGTACTTGAACTAGTATTCAAAATTATATTGATAGATGTAAGAACATCAATATGTCTCTACTGTCAAAAGCTAATGTTGTCAAGATGAATTTTCAACCAAGAATACTCTTTCAATTAAATGCTACTTTTTCATATATTCCCCAAAACTTCTTCCTTGCCATGGAAAAAGCTATATCAAGATTCTTATGGTATCCCAAATCTACCAGAATTAAATATGGAAAACTTGTACTCACCAAAGATAAGGGGGGATTGGGGTAGCCTGATTTTAAGCTTTACAATAGTATAATTACTGTCTACAGACTAATACAAATAATAAACTATGACTCATATATAAATACTTGGACACCCCAGTGAACCAAAATCTGGTATGAACAGTTGAAATCCCTTGGCTATAATATCAAATCCCTACCATTCTTGAATTTAAACCAGGCTAGCCTATACACGAAGAATCTACACCCACTAATTAAAAACATGATTCTTACAACACATAAACTATTTAAATCATTGCAATTAGTTGACACTTTTGCCCTTATACAACTGTTACACCTAAATCCTAATCTACTAATAAATAATAAACCTGTAAATCGAACAAACTACCCCTTGATAAAAGACTACACAATATGGGATATATACCTATGGAAAGACTCTAACACAGGGCAAATGAGACTTGAACTCAAACTTTCTAAGAAATATAGTATTATCCTTAACCAACTACACCATCTTATAAATGCTAAATTTTCACAAATACACACTGACTTACAGAACATAAATTTAGTTAAATTAATACTTGAAAATCTTGCGATTAAAGGGAAAACAATTTCTAGGACTTATAAAATTGTAATGAGCGCAAAACATCAGAATTCTTTATTATTTTCAAACTATTGGCAAACGAAAAATCAATCACTGACTGAAGAAAATTAGAAACTAGCCATTGAAAATACAATCAAATTCATTCCTTTCAAGAAGCTGTTATATACACAAATCATGGTAAATAACAATCTATATTATACCTTATCTAAATTAAATAAATTCAATCCTAACTTTTCGCCTATATGTTCCCATTGTCTGGATCAAACAGCTGATATTTTACATGTCATGTGGAACTGTACTAAGATACACAACTTATGGTGTTCCTTGAGTGTAATATTAGAGAAGATGGGATATGAAAAATCAACCCTTACATGGGAGACAGCTATATTGCACATTAACATCAATCAACTTCCAAAAATATTAAAACATGTCTTTATTACGATGTGTGCCCTTATTAAATTCTTTATTACATAGAATTGGAACGTCATGTCACCAATTACATGGGAAAATTTTAGCAATCTTGCTATCAAATATATCTCATCTCACAAATTAGTTTATTCAAAAACAAAAAATAAATGCTATTAACAAAAATTTTGGGGTTACTTACTAGATATAATTCTTGACAAATAAAATTTTCCCACAAATTGACATGAAAAGCTAACCTTTTAATAAGAAATGAATGTAGTAGAACCAGTTTTTCTTGCATCTTCCCCCTTATCTTAGTATATGTGTATCTAGATATTTTCCCTAACCATACAATAAATGGTTGAATTTCTATCTTTACTTTCAATATAGACTGTTCCCACTCCACTATCCCTTATGAGACCAAATGAACATAAAAATTCTCATACTCTACTTGATAATGTAGTGATTTCTAGTGTATATAGTGTATATATATATCTATATATATATATATATATATATATATATATATATATATATATATATATATATAATTTTCTCGAAATGAGATTGTTGTCTGTTTTCTTTAGATATGTATTTGTATTGTTTATTTGTGTTTTTGAGTTATTGTATTGTTATTATTTGGAAAAAAAGAAAATTGAAATAAAGAGATTTTGGTGAAAAAAAAAAAAACCCTCTGGGCAGTTGAACCAAGAAGATGGTCATGAGGTATGTTTCTGAGATTAAGCAGATATAGAAAAACATCAGTATGGTCACGTTTAGATTTTTCCAACAGCTGTTTTGCACTTTGAACTGCAAGTTCTGTCAAGCCATTTGACTGTGGGTATTCGGGACTACTCGTAACATAACAAAATCCCACATTTCTGAAAATCTCTTGAACTGCAGACTTGCAAATTATGCACCATTGTCAGAAATGACTTTGTGTGGACTACCATGGACAGAAAAATGTTGCTTCAACTTAGTAATGACAGTACTGGATATGAGATTAGGTAGTAGGTCAATCTCAAATCAATTTGAATAAGAGTCTACTAACATCAAGTAATGTTGACCATTCCATTCAAAAATGCCTGTAGCTACTGTTGATCAAGGTAGTTCAAGAATCTGGCTTAGCTGAAGTGGTTCTTTTTATTGATGTGGTTTAATACTATTACAAACAGAACAAGCTGAAAGTTTTTTCTCAATTTCTCTTGACATAGAAGGCCAAAATACTAGTCCTCTTGCCCTTCTTTTGGTAGAATCAGTTCCTGGGTGGCTACTATGCCAGATTTTAATATACTCTTGTTGCAAAAATTTTGGAACAATCACTTTTGGACCTTTCATGATGACACCATCTTTCATCAAAATCTTGTCTCTGTAAGGAAAATACTACCTCACATCTGGTGGCAAACAAGATTGCTTTGGCCGCCATCCTTGACTGATAAAGTGGTTGAGCTTCTGGAGAATTGAATCTGAAGCTATATGAGTTCTAAGCTCATTAAGATGTATGGAAGAAAAAGTTCTCACTTCCATGACTTCATAATCAGGTTTCTCATTTCATGCTGTTCAGTGTTTTTCTGGGAGATCTGGATAAAGTATCAGTAAGATAAAAAAGATTGCCTTTTGTGTATACCAAATGAAAATTGTACTTTTGCAACTTCAACATCATGCATTGCAATCTTGCAGGAGCTGTGTGCATTGAGTTTTTCAAAACAGTGACCGAGGGTTGGTGGTCTGTCTCAATTTGAATAGGTCAGCCATGAATATAATCATTCAACTTCAAACACACAAACACAATTGCCAGGAGCTCTTTTTCTATCTGAGCATACTTCATGTCAGTTTGGGTTATGGTTCTGGATGCAGAGGCTAGTAGACTGTCCTCCTGAAGAATGACTGCACCAAGACCAAACTTCAAAGCATCACAGGAAAGAGATACAAGTTTGTGAACATCATAATATCTTAAAGTGGGTGGACTGGCAAGCCTCTGTTTTAGTACATGCTGTTTGGTGTTGTTCTGATCAGGACCAAGTTACATCTTTGCATGCCAGCTGTCTTAGCGGTGCTGAAAGCTCACTCAAATCTGGAATGAACTTGCCCAAATACTTGACCATGCTAAGAAAATGTTGTAGGGCTTGTATATTCTCTAGTGCTGGCATCTAAAGAATTGCTGTTTGCTTGGAAGGATCTCATCACAAGCCTGAACTGGTAAGCAAACGACCTACAGAAGTAAATTCTTGTAGCCTGAGTTTGCATTTCTGAGGATTCAGCTTAAGGTTCACCTCACCAGCATGTTCCAGAACCTTCCTGAGGTTTCTGTCATGTTCAGCTTCACCATTGCCTCCTACAAGAATATCATCAACAATTATAGCACAAAAACTGCTCCATTGCACATTGAAAGACTTCACTGGCAGAATTTATCCCAAATGGCATTCTCAAAAATCTGTACCTTCCATATGGTGTACTGAAGGTGATAAGCAATGAAGATTTCCAGTCAAGCAAAATTTGCCAAAATGAACTTTTTGCAATGAAGACAGAAAAAAACAGTAGCGTTTGGCATAAGACCAGCAACATCTTCTACAGTACGCATTGGATAATGAGGCAGTTTTAGTGCTTTGTTCAAGTCTCTTGGATCAATACATATTCTAATATCATCTGTGCTTTTCTTATGAGCTACCACCATGGAGGATACCCATTCAGCTGGTTCTTCAACTGGTCAAATTACTCCTTGCTGCACCATTCTGTCTAGCTCAGTCTTAACTCTGTTCTGCATAGCTACTTGAACTTTCCTTGATGGTCTGATAACTGGGCTTACTCCAGGATTTAACTTCATAGAATATACAAGTGGGAGTTTGTCTAACTTGTCTTCAAAAAGATCAGCATAGTCAGAAAAAATAATTTGTGCAAAATTTTCATTGTTACATGTGCTTACATGGTGGACTTCTGCATTAAATGAAAGCAGTCCCATTTTCAAGCTGTCTCTGAGGCCTAACAATGACTGCACATGCCTGTTGACTATGTAAAATTGCAAGTCACAGCTGTTCCCAGCAGAGTAACATGAAAGCACTACTGAGCCTTCAGATTGAATTTGTTCACCACCATAAACAATAAGCTTTGCATACTCTGTCAGATCAAGCTTCTTACCAGCACTTACGTTGGCAAACATTTCTGCTGACATAACATTGCACTTTGAACCAGTATCAACTCTGAGCTCTACATGTATCCCATTATTCAGAAAAGCACAAAATTCTTCATTCTTTGCCCATAAATCTACTGCACTGACCATTTCATCAAGCACAGACACACCATCAACATAAAAAATAGGGTCACGACTTTCTAGTTGATCAACTTGCCTCCTTGAATGCTCTCTTTTAATAAAAGAATGAGCCTCATTTGATTTACAAAATCTTTTGAAATGGTTTCATGTTATACATATGTGGCACTGTTGACCAAAAGCTACGCACTTTTCTCGTTTAGGTTCATGAATACCACTACAAATATGGCAGTTGACAATGAGGCTTAGTGAAGGCACATTCTTTGTTTTTGCTGAGTCACCCCTCTGATTCACTGAGCATACTCAGGATTTTACTGGAGCGGTCCTGAAATTTACTAGAAAGACTCTGGGTTTCACTGAAGCTGCCCCACCCTTGGGCCTGTATGTTTTAACAACATGCTGCATATTGTTGACATTAGTACTGGAAGGAACTGGAAGCATGCATTTTTCATTTGAAAGCATATTTGTATGCTTTTCTGTGACCTCATATACCTGACAAATCTCTATGGCCTTATTCAAAGTTAAATTACTGTCTTGAAGCAAAATCCTTCTCACTGCATCATCTTTAATACCACACACAAGCCTGTTGTTTATCAATTCATCACTTAAATCACCAAATCTGCACATTTTTGCCTTGTTTCTCAAGTTAGTTATATATGCTGCAAAAGTTTCACCAGGCTTTTGATCTCTTATGTAAAACATGTGCCTTTCCATTGTAATATTCATTTGAGGGTTACACATTTCTCTAAACTTACATTTTAAGCACTTGGGGTCTTCCCGGATTTCAGCCGGTACCACTATGTGGTGGTCTTCCCCCTCCCCTGCTTACACAGCAGGGGCACACACAAATTAATGCTCCCTTTCAATGGTTTCTAAACCAGATACATTAAGCAGAATAAATGTCTTTGTATGTGCGTCATTGTCAGAAAAAGCAGCCTGAATGAAAATATCATACTATTGCTCAAACACTCTTCAATTTTCAGCAACATTATTATCAAAATGAGCCTGGTCTGCAAGGCCATGGAATGTATCATCATGGAAATCATAAACAAAGATATTGGTAACCTTCAGACTCTGAATCCCACCCAGTTCGGGTTTGTGAAAGGCAGATCATGCCTCCTGAACCTGATCGACTTATTTGAGGCAGTCACCAAAGCTGTAGATGAGGGTAAGGTGGTTCACACAGCCTATCTTGACCTCACCAAGGCTTTCGACAAAATCCCCCATTCTGGAATTATAGCTAAACTCACTAAACTTGGTATAAATCCCTATGTCACAAGATGGGTTGCCAACTGGCTCACTGACAGAACCCACACTGTAAAGGTTGCGCACTCCAAATCTGACCTCAAACCAGTGACAGGTGGAGTACCACCACAGGGTTCAGTCCTGGGAACTGTCCTGTTTGGTATCTACTTCTCTGAAGTACAGGCTAACATGGAAGGCCTCTGGCTAACAAAGTTCACAGATGACTGCAAACTCGGAACCATAATCGAGTCCCCAAATGATGTTGAAGTCCTACAGAAGGGCATCGCTGAGACACATGCCTGGTGTCAGAGCCATGGCCTCAAGCTCAATGCCAAAAAGTGCATTGTCATCCCTTTTGGTAAAAACTCTGTACCCATGAACTACTACATAGACAGCAGTCTACTTAACACCAAATGTGTGATAAGAGACCTTGGGACCCAGGTAGACAGCAGTCTGTCCTTTGATAGTCACATCGTCACAGTAGTCAGGAAGTCCTTCTATGTGGCACACTTCATCATAAAAGGGTTCTCATCCAGGAAAAAAGGGGTCATTGTTCCCCCCCACTCGACACTCATTAGACCCATTATAGAGTACAATGCCCCTTTTGGAATGTACCTCACAAGACATCTGCAACAGCTGGAAAGGCCACAGAAGTACCTCACAAAGAAGATTACTGGCCTCAAACAGATGCCCTACACTGACCGTCTCAAAAAACTCCAGCTTTACTCCATAGCATATCGCCTACTCTGAGGTGATCTCTGCCTAACATATAAAGCTATGTCAAACTCAGAGCTGTTGGACATGCTACACCTAAAGAAATCCCAATCCCTCCAAGCTACACGGTCTAGGGACCTAAACCTTGACACCACAATAAACAGGACATGCTGGAGGAATAGATTCCTGTCCCAGAGACTTCCCATACTCTGGAACAGGCTACCCATCTATGTCAAGCAAACTTCTTCATTAGCACTCTTCAAGAAAAATCTTGATGAATGGATGGGAAATAGGAAATACACCCCGGGGATCACTTCTGTGTCTCTGCTCGACAGTGGCACAGGAAATAACTTTCTTGGGTGGCGTAAGCCAGGGAACCTTGTTGGCTAGGCTTACGTAGGCCCTCAGGCTGATAACCTAGTACCTACCTATGAAACTATGAAATACAAGTGGATCAGGTCTACAAAATCCTTCTGCCATGCCAACAAAATGTTTTTGTAATTATGTTCAAAAGCACACACACCAGGTACTCAAAAAATATTCAACTGCACCACAGTCTCTTTAAAATGACTCTGTTTTGTGAAATAACTGTACTGTAACACTGTACAAACATGCAAACACGTTGCACACCTCGAATATCTCAAATAGTTTTAGTTAATATGAAAAAGAAACACATAGCAAAAAAAAATCAGTCATTTTCTCTTTTTGTATATATTTTATGCGATTTGGAAGTTATTTTAAGCACTTTTGTAAACATTTTGAATATTTTTGTCAATATATTGTAATTCTGAATATTTTATTTAATTAGAAAGTCATTTTGAAAAGTTTTAATGCTTCATTTTGTATTCGTTGAGTAAAAAAAATCATTTAAATGAGTTTTAGTATCTGTATTTATCTTTCTGACCTATTTGCGAGTCATTTGAGCAGGGATGATCCACTCCTGTATATTCCTCCAATTGTAACTGCCTGCCTCATGGAGTCATGGTCTTGAAGAAGAAGTTTTACTCTGGATTCCATTCTGACACCATGTCACTCATCTTGTGTATATTCAATAAGACGATGAAGCTGGGTGTTCATTTAAGTAGTTTATTACATACAAACACATCAGGCCAGAGAACAGTAACATTAAACTAAACAAACAACTAACTGACTGACTACTACACACATGCATGCTTTCACCTCAGTTGCTTACTACAAAATGGCACTCTTGCTTGCATGTGCTCAGTATTTAAAGGAACATGCACACTCTGATCTACAGACAGAATGACACCTTCCCCAGTCCGTCTGCTTATTCCTTGTAAGGTGAGGGTTCTCAAGTCAGACTGAGCTCAGAAAGAATCACTCACTAACTTAAAAAATGCAGAAACCTTGAGTTCCTTAAGTGGTAATATCCTAATAAATGTGACAGATGACAATACTGCAGTTTAAGTTCTAGAGATCCCTGTTTCCTCATTTTTCAGCACTGCAGCAGGAGAGTTTTTTTGTCTGCAAGCCCCCCCCCCCCCCCGCGGATGTAACCTTATTCAAATAAAAAAAAAACAATATGCGGCACTAAAGGTAAGCTTATGTTTTGGCTAGTATAGAGTGTAAGAGAAGAATTGAAGGGCTACAGAAAACAATGTTGTAACAAGATAAACCAACTGTGCTTCACAACTGAATCTAAGCTTTCGTAATACTTATTCAAATAAGCGAGAGTTGTTACACCATTTGGCCCTTTCTCAGATGTGCAGCAGCAGTTGATCTTGGTCTGCAGCCCACCGAGTAAGTGTAGCAAGGAGGGGAGGGGAGCTGACAACAGACTGTTTTAAGAAGATCTATAGGCATCACTATCCAATAATTTCCATATAGCTAGCAGACCTCACAGATAACATGCAGCATAAGGTAGAAAACAAGAAGCTCTGCTTACTTTAAACAGAGTTGCAGAACTAGTTGTGTCTTCACAGAGAGAACTTAGAATGCAAATGCACTTCACTGTTTCAAAAATCTTCCTTGCTCAGCAGTGATTGTCTAGGGTA
>NC_056733.1:1544448898-1544468898 GCF_019279795.1 Protopterus annectens
GTTCTTGGCTTTGGAGAGTGTGTTTTTACCTGTGCAGCCGTGATTACAGGAACTTTGCATTCTTCTGGTATAGAGATGGGCCCTTTAGGGGATGTGAGGGGGGTAAAGTTAGCATTGAACCTATCTGCCAGGATGTTAGCAATATCAGTTTGTTCTGTATATTTAGTGCCATTGTGCTGTAACTCAGAGCAGATCTGAGTGTTGCCATTGAGATTCTTGAAATAGCTATAGAATGCTTTGTGGTTGTCTTTAGAATCAGTGGCGATTTTGTTTTCATAACTAGCTTTGGAGGATTCTATGAGGGCTCTCAGCTTCTTACTGAGGCTGACCAGGGAGTTCCTCCAGTCGTGGGATTTTACTCTTTTTTTGCAATAGTTTCTTTCTTCTGTTGTAGAGTTTGTTTATGGCAGGGGACCACCAGATTGGCTTCCTTTTTTTGGAGAATACCATCTTGGTTCTGTTAGGGATTGAATGATCCATGCACTCATGTAAGTCCTTATAAAGTACATTTGTATAGGATTCAGCAGTCGTACCTCTATTGTCCATCAGCATGGATGTCGTGAAGTTTGCCACTTCTGTCTTAAGAAGTGTGAAGTTGGCTTTGGAGACATTTTTTACGGTGGTTTCCCTAATGGGGGGTGGGATGTGTATGTCTAGGGTGATTAGATTGTGGTCGGATCTGACCAACAAGGAATTGACCTCTGGTGTGGAACACTGTTTGCCCATGTTGGTAATGACCAGTTCTAGGATATTGCTGCTCCTGGTGGGGGTGTAGATAAGCTGATCCAAGGCGTTGGAATTTATGAATTCCAGAAAACGTTGAGCGGAAGAGTTGGTACATGAGTAGATTTCCAAGTTAAGGGTGGGGTAGTTGAAATCGCCCATTATTAGGGTGTTAGGTTGTACCCTAATATTTTCCAGTGTATCAAGAAATGAGGAGTGGGAATCCTGGGGCATGGTGGGGGATCTGTAGCAAGCTACAATTTGGATTGCGGTCTTCCCCAGAGTTAGTTGCACTTGGATAATCTCGGATGCATTATGCTGAGCAACTAGCCTGGAGGTGTGGATATTCTTAATGAATATGGACATGCCTCCACCTTTAGTGTTTCGGTCCAGGTTAGGTGGCCGAAAGGTGTGGTATGAATTAAAGCCTGGTAATGCAGGGGTGCTATCTGGAGCCTTGAGCCACGTCTCTGTCACTGCACAGATGTCGATGTTCTCCATTTTAAGGATATATAAATATATATATATATATATATATATATATATATATATATATATATATATGTGTGTGTATGTATATGAATCTAATCAGTTTATCTATAAAATCTTATTATTTTGATAAATATGCGAGTTTTATACATTTTGTCACTTGTAAACTTTCTGTTTTTGTAAGGTTTTTAAAATACATGCATAATATTAATATGATAGCAGTGTTGTAGTGTGATAAATCATGGCTGAAAAAGGGAAGTTTGACCAGCTCAAATACCAAGTTATCAAGTGAATAAATAACAATAAAATACATTTCCATATCACATGCATATTATTTGCCCCTCTTTTGCACATTTCCAAACACTAATCCTCCCCCATTCTATCACTGCTGTAATCTATGCAGCATCTGCAGCTTCATACCCTATACCTGTATTTCCCTTTCAAGCCTAACACAAGCTTTGCATACTTCCACAAAAATCCTTCTCCAATGACTTTCCATGCTCTTTATCCAACTACTTTGCAACTGTCTTCACTCTAATTACCATTACCAATGTCTGTCTTCTCATATACATACACATGCGTGCACACACACATATACACACACACACACACACACACACACACACACACACACACACACACACACACACACACACACACACACACACAGATAAATATATAGATTGACATATGTATATATGCATGCCTACTCTACCTTTCCATTTCTGCAGCCACTTTTCTCAAGGGATACTCTTAGCATCTGTACACTTGTTTTTTCTCTTCCTGTATACTAACAGGAAAATATGAGAATTATATGTATGTCATTTTATGAGTTTCAAAACTATGAAGTAATTTCACCAACAAGCTAGATTAAGTGAAATCAGCTTTGCCTTTTACTGATTATTGTACAGTCACAGAGCTAATATATATATATATATATATATATATATATATATATATATATATATATATATAAGTTAGGCATATGTGGGGGGTTCCTTGAGTGTGTATGTATGCAGAGGGGGTCCCTCACATGATGTGTGTCAGGGAACTTTCTACCCTGAAGAAAATGCTCTAGTCACAGCTTTTGAACTTGGACAATTTGGTCTCCTCTTTATTGAAATAAAAATGTTACAAACCTCATCACTTTCCTTTCTAGTGTACTAATCTATGAACCTATGAATCTATGAACCACTACAATGCACATATAAATATGGCACCTGAAACAGAACTATTATTAAAATCACATTCCTGACCACCTTAGTACATCCATCTAGGCATAAGGCATTTCTGATCTATCTGGTTGGAATTCATTCTGTCTTCTCCATAAATTCTGATCCTGATCCTTCACAAGGTCTTTAATCCTAGATATGTATCCTCATACTATATCACAGGTACCCAATAACCTATATTCTATTGGGTATCAACCCATTAGGTACAATAACTGACATCTTTGCATGATACTTAGACCCCAGTTCCCCTGTAACCTCCTCAAATATTTCCAGCCCTCTTAGTAAGCACTCTCTTACTTTTTAAGTAGCATCACATTTTCATTCATGAACATACAGTCCAGTCAACTGTCCAAATTTTTGCAAAATGTCTAGAGTTTTGTTTTGTATTTTTGGTCTGTTCCTCATTAAAAAAATGTGTTTTTTCTGTCAAATCAGTGAACATTGAATACACCAGATAATGACAGATATTTGAGTTTCAGACTTCGTATCATTTAGAAAATTCACAGTAACAAAATCCCTTTTATTCTAGAATTTTTCTATTTTTATAACAGGAATATTTAAAATGTGTCCCTGTTTTTGGGACTTTGTCCCCAATTATTTTGTGCTTTGTACAGATTTCTTGTGTTAAGAGTTTGAGACGTATGTGAACATATTAAAAGAAGTTTGCATCCCCCTCTTCATTCCTTTCTTCCTTATAATTTTCACCCATAGTACCAGCACTCTCAAAACGAATAAGAAGGAAATACAGGTTAACAGGGAATTTTTGTCTATTTTTCATCTTAGCAGAACCTCCCTTGATATCTTTACATGTACAGCAGTTGTTAAGTGGGGGGTCTATAAAAGGCCACACAATCCAATAAACCACTATTCCAAGCTTGCCGCCTCCAGTCCTCTATTGCACTACATCAGTTCTTTCCTAATGTCAGACAGTACAAGACTGTTTAGCTCTAAATTCTCTTTCTGTTGAACCATTGACAGCCTACTCCCCAAATAAACTAACCTATCTTGCAGTTCTATTCACTCTCTAAATCACCCAGCCATCTTTGCCATATGGTAGACCTAATCTGCATCATACCCCCATACCCATACACCTGTCCTGCTCATCCTGCACCTGCTTATTTCCAGCACCTTTATCCCTTCTCTTCCCATAGTGGTCACATTTCTAACCCCATGACTATTATCACAGTGCATTAAGGCCACTTACCTTCTCTTTGTCCTTTGACCATGTCCGCATGTTTCACACTACTTTTCTGCTTCAGTATCCTGGATGGAATATGCATCTTAATCATATATAAGCATGTACCATATACCCTGGCAGATATAAGATTAATTTCACACACAGCTGTACTTGAACTCTGACACATAAATATCATTACAGTACATTCACAGAATAATCACTGGCATTCAAAATATACCTTTCAGGTTACACAGGCAAAACCAGAATTTCTTCCAAATACTGAAATATTCTTTCAATCTAGCTTGTTCACAGAGTCTTCTTAACTCATTACATCCGAATGACACCTCCAGGTGCATCTGTAGTTAACTCCTACCTACTCCTATAGGCGTCAAATATTGCTTGTTCATATTGGCATCAATAATTCCAAAACCATGCTATGTGCAAGATTTTAAAATATTACATCTTAAAGCTTACATGGTGGCAAACTCAAATGCATTAATATTTGACTTCTGTCTAGTGCAGGTAAATAGATATTAACTGTTGTTTTTATGATATTAATTTATATAGATATAATTTACAATTTTTTCTAAATATCTCAACATCCAAGTAACACAGAAGTCCTTAGTCTAATATGAAAAATCTCAGGTAGATGAATAAAATGCAGTTGACATTATGTGGTTTCTGAGATATAGTAAGTTGTTTATAAAATATTACAAATACAACAGTTACTGTGTTTACTGTGACTTATAAAATTCGGTTTAAGACCTAGAAGCTAAAGAATATACCATTATAAAAATAGTTTGTGCTAAAGTGTTTACTATTTATACTTATTTCATAACCCCTATGTTTCCAGAAATATGAACGTCTGTTTGAAATGTGAGGACATAATCTGATTCTGTCAAAAGGCTTAGGCTCCACCTATTGGAAGTTACAGTGCAAACTTCCTGAGGTCCATTGCAGTGAATGAGTTAAACCTACATAAAAAATGAGACAATGCAGAGAGAAAAAAGGACATGAAAGACAGCTCTTCTTATTTCGTTGACATTTAGCAATTGTTTCATAAATATCATAGGCTTTATTCTCCCACCTGAGTACTGCATATAACCCCTATACTCTCCCATTTGTGCATCATGTCAAATCCCCCACGTTCGTTCACTGCACTACTTATAAGATTCCGCTTGCCTTATCTTCATACTTTCCCCATACATAGAATATTCCTAGTCTTGCCACGTAACACTTTCTATGGCTTTCATGCAGATCAAAATCAGTAACAATCATTTGAAAAGGTTATTACAAAACCAGTAGAACCTAGAGGTTAAGCATCTGGTGAGACTTAGGAATAATATTCAAGGGATATACTTTACTAGCAGTGCTAAAACATTGCATGTTTTGGCAATAAGATTGAGACAAAATGAACATGAAAGGGTTATATACCAACTAACAGAGGAATCCTCAGGCCAATTTGATACCCAAACTAGTGGTTTACAACAGTCAGTTATTATACAAAGTTGTATAAATCAGAGCATGTGAATGCAGCACTAGGAGAGAACAGTCTATCAATATTTGACCATTCAGTAATGCAGAAATTTGGACGTACAAGGCAAAGGCAATAGTCAATTACATTACTGAACAAGAAATAATTGATGCACTAAAAACAGTCAGTAGGGAGATCTTCAGGAGCAGATGGTCTCCCACATAATTCTGGAAAATCCTAGGGAATACAATAATAGGAATATGGAGAAAATTATTTAATATAATCATGAGAGAAAACAAAAATCCTTCTTCTTAGAAGACAGCGATTGTCTCTCCAATCTACAAAGAAAGGAAGGATCCCAGAGTCCTTATATCATACTGACTACATATTGTTCATGTCTGTTTTGGCTGACAGGGTAATGAAAGTCATGACATAATTAATATGAACAGACAGCATTTATGCAAACTAGAAGGGCTGCTGATACATTAATATATATACATACACACACACACACACACACACACACACACACACACACACACACACACACACACTGTCCTGTTCGTTTCTCAGCTAGAGCATCTTCTGTGTGGAGACATGCGTGAATGGGCGTACCTTCGTTGAAGGTTGCGCGTCTGAGCTGGCAACTCGGCATGTGAAAATCTACTGCCAATCATTAGCGGACCGGAATTCCGCTGTGGCGACCCCTAACTGGGAAAAGCCAAAAGACACAACAACAGCACACACACACACACACACACACACACACACACACACACACACACACACACACACACACACACATACTTTACAAGCTCAAAGTTAGTTTCAAGACATCAAACTGCAAATGGCTGAGACCATAAGATCTAAGTTTTGAAACTTTGAAATT
Organism: Protopterus annectens; assembly: GCF_019279795.1. Taxonomy (NCBI): domain Eukaryota; kingdom Metazoa; phylum Chordata; order Ceratodontiformes; family Protopteridae; genus Protopterus; species Protopterus annectens. Next base: position 1,544,454,883 of record NC_056733.1, read on the forward strand.
GTAAAAAAAAAAATAAAAATAAAAACTTTATTTTTACTTTTTTGCAGGGTGGTAAGCCCCCTTGCACCCCTCACACCCCATGCTAAATAAATATATCGACTCTGAGATTGCACTACAGTGAGTAAAACAGTACATTTCCCATTCCACACTGTACGGCAATCTTCATTCAAAACATTCAAAGTTTCAAAACTTTGATTTTGACCATTTGCAGTCCAAAGTTTTGAAACTTTGATCTTGTGAAGGGAATCTATATCTTCTTCTGGCTTTTCTTAGTTAGGGGTCTCCACAGCAGATCACCTGTCTGCTCATGATTGGCAGTGGAGGTTTACAGTGTTGAGTTGCCAGCCTGTCACCCAACTTTCCACAGAAGGCACACACACGCATGCACTCATGCCTATGGCTAATTTAGAGTGTCCAACCCACCTACAGCATGTCTTTGGGATGTGGGAGGAAACTAGAACACCTGGAGGAAACCCACGCAACCACAGGGAGGACATGCAGACTCCACACAGAAGGCACCCCTACCGGGCTGCCAAAAGGGAATATATATATATATATATATATATATATATATATATATATATATATATATAATATATCAAAATTCTGAAACAGACACATGCTTCTATTAGAAAAAAAAGAATAATATATAATGCAAAGCACATCTAAATCAAATGTTGCTGCATGCACATTTTCATGAAACACTATGGGAGTTCAAAATTTTAAGCTACACTCATAACCCATGGGGATAGAGGTGCAGTGCAGTGCATTTCTGTCATCAGCTTCAAATCACATGATCCACCACAATGTTGCAATCATACTTAGAAGGAGGACTCTAGTCATGCTGTGAATTCTGACACCTGTGATGCAGCTAATGGTCATCCACTGCTTTTTTAGCTTGGTGAGGGTGAAATATGCATGTGTAACTACAGAGTCACATTTGACTAAGACTCTATCTTATGGGACTGCAGACTTTGTGGATTTTATAAGAATAAGCTTGTAGCACTGAGGTGAATGAGGATGCAGCTGGGTATAGCAGTGCGTGTATAAATGTCTGAGGTTAGTATTGGATGTATCTAGGAGTCTTAGGTAAAGATTTTTGACAAACTCAACAAGTGAGGGTCTACTTTTGTAGTACTGTGCAGTGCAAGTAGGATTTATAAGACTGCTAGTGGATGGTGAGAAGTTGACCTCTAATCTGAATATTTATGGCTTTCAAAAGTGGTGTCCTTGTTTCCCTAAACTAAAGGCTTGTCTGTAAGTAAGAAACAACCATTACACTGCATTAGTGTGCCACGTACAAGTAGGCTGGCTATAGAAAGAGCTAAAGCAGACTGATAGCCCATCATGCAAAGACAGATAAAGGACACCATAACACTACTTTAGCAAGTAAAGTTGCTAACAATAGCTTGAGGGCTGAACACTATTCTAGTAGTGCTAGGTAATCTGCAGCTACAACTAGTTAAACACTCAGAACATTGCTGGTAATGATAGCACAAAAGCTGCACAGATATCATATAGACTGTCAACCATATTGAGACTATATCTAGTAAAACAACGGGTAACTCATCTAGCAATGATCTCACAAAAACTGATTACACTTCCAGTAAATGGTCAACCAGTCTGAGGCTACAATTAAATAGGCTACCAGTGAGTCAGCTGACAAGGTAGTTTCATAAATGAATGGTAATACAAGCAACAACAATGTCACTCACTGTAAAAGTTTTATGGCATGTTGAACAAACTTTGTAACAGAAGCAACAAATACAGCAACAGTAACCAGAACGCAGCTCTGCAACAGCAGTAACTTAAGCATGCTAGAAATTTGCAACAAGGGAAATAATTATGGTTATAAAAAAAAATTCTGCAGTGGTAGTAGGGCAAACTCACTGACAGCACCAAAGTGTTAGGAACAAAAATAAAGGCAAATAACCATCAGGGAGGAAAGTATAGGAGTGCAATGATGCACACATGATAGCACAGCATTTTGTATTCAGTAAGCAGCATGGTAGACATTGTGGCATGCTAATTAAAGCATGAGCAGCTGAATCGCATACTGATCAACCAATTCAAGATGGAGGAGCTATTCAATAAGCTATAAAGCAACATAGTAAACTCAGTGTAGGTTGTCCCTATGAATTCCAAAACCTACTGGAATACAGCCATGGAAGGTACTCTACACAGAAACAATGTTAAGGGCTGCAGTAGCTCTTATACATCTGTATGTGCAACAGACACAAATCTATGTTGCTGCTGTTGCAAATAGACCTTAGCCAAGAAGGAGAAGTGTACTTAGGCCCCTTTTAAATTACCATGGTCAGCATGATGTGGAACCTTTAAAGCACTACAGGGTAGATACCGACACACTACAGGAACTCTGCAACCTCTGTCGTCCACAACTGAGAGCAAGGAGAAACCAAAGGAAACCAATACCTGTGGAGACTAATATATGTGTAGCACTTAGAATATTAGCTACAAGAAACTTTCAGAGGTCAGCAGAGCATATGCTGGGGAATATCATAGGCATCAGCATCCAGGATCTTACATCAATTCCTGAATGCTATGCTACAACATGCCAGTGATTACATACAGTTTCCCCATACACCTGAGGACAGAGCTGCAATTATACAGGACTTCTACCCTAACTAGGTCACCACAGCAAAATGCAGATTAGGAGTCAGAGGGGTAACCACCAGCTGCTGTTTGTGTGCTGTCGGTAGATGCAGGTGTACACAGTATGCCCTCACCCTGGCCAAGAGGCAATGGATATAATACATGCTTACCACATAAGGGGGTAAAACCTGCACCATATGCAAACTGTTACTTGCTAATGTAACTAAGTATAAGGTGTGTGATATAAAGTTGCTGTGCTTTTAGCATATCACACTGACGCACAAACCAATGTGTAGAACAAAACTAGGAATACCAAAGAAGTACTGTATTGCTTACCATGGAAATACCAGGATGACTAAACAATTACAAGAGCAAAACTCTTGAAATCAAACTTTTGACGTGGAAACACATAAATAGTACTTGGCTCTCCCACACCCAAATCAACAGGAAAATAACAGTTTGTACAGTCAAAGGAATAACACATAATTGACTTGGTATAAATGTTTTCCACACAATTGTATATGATTGCTAGGCACCTCTCCCTGTACCCAGCACTCCCTTCACATTTTAGAAGCATAGCACCACTGTGTCATTGACAATATAGTACTTAACATTGCCATGGAATAAGATAGAAAAGACTATAAGGTAACCAGTTTTAACAATAACACGTGCAATGACAGTTATTATGACTGTATCTCTGTGAAAGTCAATGCATGGCAAAAATGCATGTGCCAAGAGTGAAGTATAAAAAGCGAATACAGATAAGAGTTTAATACCCTAATGTGTATATCCATCAGTTTTCTTTGTAACATTAACAAATCTAGAATGTATCTTAAAAATACAAGCATACCTTAGCAACATCAGAAGCCTTCTGTACAGATAAATCTAAAGGAATACCAATCCTCTGTGTTCTACAAATACACAAGGCCTCTCACCTTCATGTTCCCTAGCTACACTGTTACCTTGTTATAGTGTAGACTCATGTATTTGAGCATGGTTAAGATGCAAATGAGGTGTGAAGTCATTAGAATTGCTGAATTCTAAACTTTGGGATTCATGTATCAGACAGATGTAAACATAGTGTAGGCACTACATCAGTGTTTGTTGCTAATGGATTGCAACTATGACTAATTGGTGAGAGAGAGAGAAAGAATACACAACATTTCAGATTCCCTACCTGCAGTGGGTGTGTCAGGCAGGATACTACACTTACAAAGTGTAGAAGTAAGTGTACCAAGTTTTGAAATGGATGTGAATAACACACATTTCTCATTTTCAATGCATTAATAGCCAAACTCTACTTCCTTTAATGAAAAAGGTAGTTTGCTGTCATATAATATTGTCACACATTTAAGAACAATGAAACAAACTTCCCTATAGACTGCATGTGTGAGAGTGTAGCACACATAAGAGAAGAATGAACACAACATAAAGAGAAGACAGTGCTGCACTGATGTAAACAATAATCATAAATGCTTGTGTGATCATTCATTGCGACACTTATGTAAGCAGCACATGTACAAACAATTGAGAGTGTACAAGTGTTATGTCTTTGTAATACTGTGGTGGAAATGGGACTTGATTACATGCACAATAATTTTCATTCCTGATGCAAAGCTGCTTCTGTGGCAAAGTGAGATAAGACACCCATATTGTGTTTTGTATGTTCAGTAGTCTGAACGTTCAAATCCAGAGATGTAATATGTGTTAAGATGTAATTTTTTTTTTATTTTTACTTTTTATAATATTAATATTTGCATGACACTCAGTGTAGTGCAGTGAAATGGATAAATACATTAAAATTTAATGTTAAGTTACTCGTATTATAAGGACTACATAAATCACAGCTGTGAATCAAGTGTGTGTATAGCACACCTGGAAATTTTGATGAACCACACAGTATATAGTATCTGTAGGTCATGGTTGAAATCCCACATTTATCTTTTAATGTTAAAACCAATAAAGATGTCTTAGAAGAATAATACAAGGTGAGCTTTGCCTGTCCTGTTTGTGCATCACTCACCTTTACACAAGCATAGTCTAATGGCCCAGATGTGAAGGAGACATTGTCAATTTCAAAAAGGATATATTGTTACCTCTTTTGCTTATCATCACGTAAACCCGCTAATAAGCATTGACCATAGGTCAGCAATATCTGCAGGTCTAGAACACCTACTGACAAGAAAACCACATTAGTCAATTTCAAAACGGATGCATTGCTGCATCCTTTGCTTGTCATTACGCAAACCCCACTAAGTGGCATTGCACAATGGTCAGCAAACACCCACAGTATCTGCAGGTCCAGATCACCTGCAGACAGGCAAAAGACAGTAGACAATTTAAAAATGGATACATTCTATCATGTCTGCCACTGCAGAAACACACTAAGTGGAGTTGCGCTACAGTCAGCACACATAGATAGTAATGAATGTGAAAATATACAATTGTGGCCTAGTTGTTCCTGTGGCAGCAGTTGTAAGTTAAGGGTTATAGTACAGATGAGCCTGCATTCTAATCCCACAATGGCCATACTTTTCTGACTGATGTTCCATTTTACTTTATATAAAAATAAACAGTAGAAACATAATTACACATAGGAATAACTATCTATAGCAGGTGCATTGAGAATGCACAAGATATCAGATATATATTACATGTATAAATGTGGGTATCAGTATAATTATAGTTCTACAACTACACATTTATTTTCTGAATTTGCATGTCATGCACATGCATGGTTAAGCACTCAACTCTTTAATGTGTATACATAACTAATGAGTGGGTCTGACAAACAAGGCCTCAGTTGCAATGAGCACTCTACCCAGTAACGACTGCAATAAATACACTTGTAGCCCAACATTTGCTGTGGCAGCTGGTATAAGTTAATGCTCACAATACAAGTGAGCCAGGGTTCTAATCTAGCACACCCCCAATTTTGTTAATGCTTGTCCATTGGTAAACATAATTATAAATAACCATAAATATGCATAGCATTGACACTCATATGAATTAATGTGTGACTGAGGTTATACTGACAATTATGTTTCTGTAATTATAATTGTCTTTTCTGACCTTGGATGGACTTCAAATGTCAATGATAAATTTAAGTATAAAACAGGACCTTGTTAGATCATGCACATACATGGTTAACTCCTCACTCTGTCATGTGTATTTATTTATATAATTAATGAGGATGCCTAACAATCATTTCGTCTGTGGTAAGAATGAAGAATCACCCATGTGAAAGAATATGTTTGCCTATTTTGCAGAGATTTGAATCCACATTGTACAAATTAATTTTAGCAGTGTGTAAAGTGACACTAAAAATGTGCCAGGTCATAAAATTTGTAGCCCCAATGCATGTCTGCAAAGTTAAATCAACTAACAGTTACAGCAGCAATGAACCAATAAAGTAAACCCAATTGTCAGATTAATATTCCTATTTCAAAAACTGTTTTCTTTTCCATTTGGCACCCACTGTGCTAATGAAACACACAGCTAAAGTAGAATAAAACATTTATCTTAAAAATGTCATTTAAAAATATTTTTTAGTCTGCTGACTGTATCAATATGTAACTCCATACGTGTACTGTTTTTTAATGCCTTTATTGAATTATCATGTGACATAGGGACATTTACATTTATATAAAATTAATCAAAATGTATTAACAAGGTAAAATTAACAAACATTATGCTTCACATATATTGCTATATATCATATAACCTACCCTGTGTACATTATTCCCACAATTCCCATTTTTCCTATGTAGTTTGCTCCTATGTTTTTGTAAAGATTTCATTTCCAGTTGTTTTATCTCTGTTGCTATATTGACTACTTCTAATATAGTTGGTTTACAGTTTGATTTCCATTTTCTAGTAATTGTTTATTTAGCAGCCACCATAATTAGAGACAGCAAGGTCTTACCATGTCTAGGCAATTCCGATTCTGTATCGTATCTCAGAAAATTCATCTACCTCAACCTACCAATCTGCCCACCCAACATCTCCAGCACTGCATCCCACAGGGAATTATTAAAGTCTGTCAACTCACTGCAATCATGGAAAATATGCTCCCAATGACCTCTTTCTTCCCTGTAACACCTCCAACATTTGCTATCTACCTGAAGAACAATTCTCAGGAGTCTACTTGGGGTATAAAAATATCTGTAAACATTTCCAAATAAAAATCCTAAATTTTTAAATGTTGTTGCATATTTGGGAGATATACATATATCCTCCCGTTGTTTCTTTTTAAATTGCATATCCAATCTCTCTTCCCAATTATTTCTAACCTCCTCTGATTGATTTTTATAGTTATCATGCAATATTTTATATGCTCTACTATTTATTCATTTTTTAATGGCAGCTTCTGTTGTAGATTCTACTAAAACTTCTACCAGTGCTGGTCTTTCATTTAAGAACCCCCCATTTCTTTCTCTTTGCTTATACTCTGATATCAATCATTGATAGGGAAGGCAATCTCTAACCTTAAGTCCATATAAATTCTTGGCATCTTCCCATTCTATCATCTTTCCCTCTCTAGTTATTTGCTCCCAATACCTTGTTTTTTGCCAGTTTTCTTCAATAAATTCCAGCACCCTCTTGCCTACTGTCTACATCCTAATTGCAGTCATCCCTACTGCCAGAGTCTCTTTTCTCCATTCCCATGTTAGCTTTGTTCTTAGAATACCTTCTGCTACTTTGTGGATATAATATTGTGTATGATTATTGTGTACTGTTGACATAAATCACTTGAGTACTGTTTGTTTATATACATTACTTTAATATAGTCATTCCCTCTCACATTTCAAATAATTATTCCATGTAATTATGTAATTACATTATGAATACATATTTAAAATTAATAGAGCTGGATTCAAACCCTGTATCATCTGGGCTCAAAGTAAGAACTCAGTGTTCCTGCAAGTGCTGCCACAGAGTCATGCAATTAACAGGTGTGTTTTGTTACACCCAGTACTATCCAAAGTGCTGACTGCCACCTCTCTGCTTAGTGTGTTTGCACCTAGGAAAGCAAACCAGTAGAAATTTCATAATTTTATCAATGAAGTACAGGTTTCATCACTTACCTATGTGAAAATGGGGAAAGCAGTGTTAATAATTTTTAAGTTTAGACAATTTATGAGACAACATTTCTGATACAAACTATTTATGAGCACCATAGTATCTGTTAGCTGTGTCTAACCTAGCCAGTATAGATAAGTGTTTTTCAAGTTCAAGTAGGAGTCCTTAAATGTGTATCTCACATATGGAAACACTTTGTCATTGATAATACAAACTAGCTGCATGGCGGTGTGCCATGGAAAGTGCTCCTTAGCACGTATTACTTACGTTTACTGCTCAGTTAGTCTTCATCCCATTAAAGTCCATGTAAAAACACAACCAAAGGGAAGGCACTTTTTACGGACTGAACCCATATTTACACTGTAGTCATGTTACCTGCACCCATGCACTTTAAACTTGGTATATCAGTACTTGCTCACAAATATCAACTACACTACAGAAATAAATACCAAAAATGCTTTGTTACATACCATGTACATCTTTATATTGACAATACACATTCAGATTGTGTAATACTTGTACTAATGCGGACAGCAATATTTCACAAATATGAACATTCAAATATGATCAGAAAAATGTGTGTGTGTCTGTAGGTGGCAATTTAAGTGTATAATGTACTCAATGTACTGGAAAAATGTCTCATTTCTGTGGCATGCATTCCTGATAGTTGCTTGCATATCATTTGTAAAGCTGTCTCTTAATGTATGCTTGCATACTGGAAACACAACAGGAAATATTACATCCACACTTTGTACACCACTCTCATAACAGGATATGTCAACCAGATCATATAATGATGATGGCATCATCTATAAAGACGACTCTGACAAGGTGAATACATACTTTAGTGGTGTTGCAATCACATACTTTGTTTTGTAGATGGAAACAAAATAATTACATGTGTGAAATTTAGCACAGCAACCACATTATGAGTGTGTCTCTATGTGTGTGTAAATGTGTGTGCATAGTCAGAGGGACATTAGTCTGTACCCCACTATCATCAATCCGGTACCATGCAGAACTTTAATATCTTAACAGTCATAAATGTCTACTCATCCATTTTATACAGGTCTCCCAACTTCTAATGATGGTGTCATCCACTATAAATTGTCCAGCAGCAGTGTACAAGTTAGACTTGTGATATGGTGCTTGCATTAATTACTGAATTTTATAGTCAGTGTACTTCGGGAGGAATTGTAATCTCACTGCAGTTAACGAGTGTGTGTCTAGTCAGAAGAGCATAACCGTGTATTCTGCACTCTCATGGAGTACAAATATTTTGACAGTAGCACATGCTACACATCCATTCAATTCAGGCCTCCCAACATCTTCTTTCAAACATCCAGTGATGATGTCATCCACTATAAATTGACCAGAAGCATTATAAAAGTCAGACTTGTGCCATGGCCCTTGCATTAAGAACTGAGTTCTCTAGCTGCTCTGTTTAGGTAGGGGTTCTAATCTCACTGCAGTTCACTGATATGTGTGTCTGTGTGTAGTCAAAAGAGCATAACTGTATATCCTACAGTCAGAATTACAGTCCTGTGAAGTACAAATATTTTGACAGTTTTACATGCCTACACATCCATTTCATTTGGGCCCTCAGAATATCTTTTCTCAAACATCCAGTTATGATGCCATCTGCTATAAATTGTCCAGTGACATTGCAAAAGTCAGACTTGTGTCATGGCACTTGCAAAAGATGCTGACTTCTGTAGATGGTTTACTTAGTTAAATAGAGGTTTTAATCTTACTGGTGTCATCTTGTGTGTGTATATGTCTGTGTTCACTTGGTTGACATTCAAAAGACCATTTTACACCAGCATGTGAGACACTGATATTACCATCATCTTCTCAACAGAAACTGATGATGTCATCAGCTACAATATGCTGTCAGACACTATAAAAAACAGATTTGCACTATAGTGCTTATGGTAAGTACTGTGATCTGTAAATTCTTAAGTAGGGGTTCTATTTTCACTGCAGTCAGTAGGTGTGTGAGTATGGTTTTGTTTATGTGGCTGACATTTGAGAGACCATTTTGCACCAGCTTGTGGGACACTGCTACAACCATCCTCTTCTGACCATGCACTGCTAATATCATCAGATGTAAAGTCAAATCAAAGAAATAAACTGGTGTGTGACCATGCAGCCTATTAGAAGACACAAAATACCAAGAAAAAGGCTCACATAGTGCCAGACTGTCCAAGGATCCAAAATCAAGATGAAAAACAGCTGATCCACTGAAGCAACAACAAATAAAATGCACCAAATATATGTATCCCCAAGTTGTGCAGACTAATAATGGTAAATAAGAAGAAAATGAAAATGAATACCAAACTAAAAATAATAGTAGAAATTTTATTACACACATTAACAAATAACTAAGTGATTTTGTTGTTAAACCATGGACTTCTTCAGAACAGTTGAACAGGAAATACATAAATCCTTAAATAGTTTTAAAGGAAACAATGTCTCTACTGAATTAATTAATTAAGTAACCAATTAATATCTAAAATGCATTAAGGTAAAAATACCAAGTGTAAGTCCTGGTACACCAGAATGTAACAAATACAATTAACAGACATGTAATGTAGGTAGGAATAATTTATCATGCATAGATAAAACTGTATTAAATACAACAAATACGATTGTTAAAACCATTCTTTAAAAACTAAATAACCTCATAGTTAAAAGTTGGAAACACAGCAATATAAAAATGTATGAAATGAACCACTAAGAACATGAATAACAATTGAGCAGCTTAACATTTTAACACAGGCATAATAGATATGTGTTCATTGAGACCTTTATCATTAGTTGTATTTAATCTAAGTTGCCAGTACAATTCTCACATTTCCAATTTAGTCTCCCAATAACCCCATCTAACATCAAAGGCTACTATTTCAATGATACCAAACAAGAATTTTGAAAAAACAGCACAGTACTGAGCATGCCTACATAATGCATTGTATGGATTCCTTTTGTTTATGGCATAAATATGCTCATAAATCCTTTTTCCAGAATCTGCGCTCCATTTTACCTGTATAATAATAACTTGAACAGTTTTGGCAGAGGGCTAGATAAACAACCCTCTTAGTGGCACAATTGCCTTCCCCCAGAGATAGTTTGAAAGGAGGATTCCCTAAAAAAATGATCAGTTTTTCCATAAAATAGGGACACTGTTGGCAGGCACCACATTTAGTGGTGCCTTTTCCTACACCGATATGAGTGACATTCTGTCGGTCTTCAAAGATGGACTTCAGATTCCTCCCCATTTTAAACACAAATGATGGGGTATTACCTAAGATCCTAAAAATGTTCTCATCTGTTTTAAATATACTACAGTTCCTTGTTATAGTGTCCTGAATGTTCTTGACACCAGGACTGTAAGGGACAACTAAAGATTGTGTGAATTTGTTAGCCGTTAAAATGTTAGCATCCATAATCTGTGCATTGGTCTCTGTTGGTTCATTAGTACTGCTAGTAATGGTTTGTATCTTTTTCCCCATTGTTGCTTCACTTCGCATACTTTGTTGTTAAGAAAATATTTGTGGTACCCCTTTCCAAAAACATAATTGTCACAAAATGGACTTCATTCACAAAATAGAGTACATCGGAACACATAAGGGCAGCCCTGAATAAATGACCTTTGAAAATATTATGCTTAATGTGTTTGGGGTAAAAACTTTTGTAATCTAAATATCCAGTAGAAAAAGTGGGTTTTCTGTAAATTCAGACCCAAAAGTACCCCGTGGAACGTCCTTAAAAAATGTCACATCAAGGTAATATATTTTTTCTTCATGAAAATGTCCCAAGAAGGACAAATAAGTCAAAAAATGAATGTGTGTTACCATCTCGGTATATTTCTATTGGATGAATATGTCATCCAGGTATCTTAGATACTTATGCCATATGTTCAAGAAGGGGCTATTCACAACATGATCTTTCTCCCAACTGTATAGTACTAAACTGGCACAACATGCCCCAATAGCCACACCCTTGATCTGCCTGTAAAATATTCACTTTCAAAAGTTATAAAATTGTTAGTTAAAACAAGAAACATTAAATCTACTATGAAATTGATAATGAGACCATCAAGTTATGTCAGTTCAGTCATAGCATCCAAAAATAGTTCCATACCTACAGTGTGTGGAATGCTGGAAAAAACTCAGCTATATAAATTGTAGAAAAACCTGACAGAATTACTACAAAATGGTGCTTGAATTTTATTTTAAAAATCCCAGGAGTCCTTTAAATTATGGTCCACTGATCTAATAGAATCCCACAGAGTATGATCTACATAAATTGCCAGTGGGTATGTCTTTGAATGTTTGGCTGCCACAATCAGTCTATATGGGGGTTGAGAAATACTCGTGAATTTTAGGTATGCCAAACACTATGGGAATGTAAGGAGGTTTGTTGAATAAAAATCTATACATATTCAAATCAGTTGTATCTCGAGATAAAACATTTTTGAGAAAGATTTCAATCATTTTATAAGCAATAAAAATGTCATTTCTATAAACCATTGTATATTTTCCTTGTACTGTAACATTTCATAAATATTACAAGTGTAATTCTGTTTGAGAGCAAGAACAATACCCCAACCTTGTCTGGTTTCATAATGCTGTCTTAGGGTTATTTCTGAGCTCTACCATAACTTCCTTTTCTTTCTTCGTTAGTTTGTAGAAATATGGGAGGTGTGTGTTTCAAATTTTGTATCTCCTCTTCACAAGATCCTTTGAATACAGCCACAGTAGAGTTTAAGGAGAGGTTCTTAGCATCACCAGGGTTGGCCTTGTCATTTGCCCCATCATTTCTACTGTCTAGGTTAATCGCAAAATTAAGTTTATAAGTAAACAATTTTAATTCAATGATAGTATCAACAATGTCCATTGTAGGGGTGAAAACACACTTGAATCTTTGTTAAAAACTGAAAAATGTGCAGGAGTTATCTCTAGGTCAGTGTAATTAAAAATATTAAATCCTTGATGTGTGAGCATAATTCCTTCTTGGCTCCTAACTATTCCATGAGGATCTACTGGAGTATCAGGTGTCAAATCACCATCAATTAGTTGTTCCAATTTTGCCTCCTCTTGTTCTGTCCCTCCCTCTTGCCCTGTTGTTTGGTCAAAACTCTCTGGAGATGTTCTTTAAAAAGCCCCTTCTCTGTTGCAATTAGAAATTCTTTCAGACGTCAGAAGTGAAGGAAGTCTTCATCTAAATTATACCTATCTGTGTTGCTCTGACTAATCTTAGCTTGTTCATGAACATGTTGTCCAGATGGTAAATGATGTCCGTTACAGTGATAAAAATCATTAGTCTGTGTACCGGTTCTCCATGGGGTGTTAGGATTATTTAGATTGTGTTGGTTATGGGGTGCTTTAGGGAGTGGATAGGCTCTGTCATTGGAGTATTCTGCCTTGTCCCTAATCAATTTCTTATGTTTCCTTTGTAAATTGTGGTTAACCTGCTGCTCTGCTTTGTTAATAAATAACATTATATCTAGTGTTGTATGGCTCAAAAAGTAAATCATCAATAATATGTTTGTTTAAATCATTAAGCTCATTGAACAAACAATTTAACATTGCATTATTGAAATTAATAATAAATTGCATCAATTCAAAACCATGCTTTTCAAAAATTTCTAGAAGTTTTTTCTGAACTTCAGTTCCTGCTATAATACCATTAGGGAACTTGTATACTCAAAGTCCCTTAGGTACAATTATTTTTCTTAAACACTCAGTTAAATACAAATTATTCACCTGTAGGTTATGCACCTTAACCATTTTAATATGGAAGATATCTAACAAACTCTGAAGATTGTGATAGAGTGGTGTATTAACATTCCTTGGAAAAAAACATTCCCTTTGAAGCCAGTTCTTCAGATCCACAGGTCTGTGTGATAATATGTTCATTCCTAGTGGATTTTGTAAGTTCAAATCATTGTTAAATGTACTGATGCTGTTTGAAACTGTCGCATTGCCTTGAGGCTTACCAAAACCGAAAGCTGTAATATCTTGAGTAGTACCATTAAAACAAACATTGCCTCCAGCTGCCAGATCAATAGAGTTTTGTAAAGCATTACATTTCTGTGTTAGTAGGGCAATAAGCTGTGTAAGCTCCCCCTGAGAAGTCGAAGACAGTTCCAAATCCCAAAATAGGTCATGCTGAGAAGCATTAGGACCATTATGAAGGTTATTGGTGCCTCTGCGTTATCCATAGAAAAGGTATGATCCTCGAGCATGGATGGAACACTGCCATGCCATAGGACACTACTCAAACCAAAGAAACAAACTGGTGTGTGTCAGTGCAGCC
>NC_056733.1:1544473898-1544518898 GCF_019279795.1 Protopterus annectens
CTCAGTATTAGGGATGAGATAACATCTGTGTCAAAACTTCTATTTCTGACCAGCTGCATTTCAATGTTTCTGGACCTGGGGTTTAAAAAAGTTGCATGCAGCACCATCTGACTCACTAAGTCAGAATTTTCAAAACATATGACCTAATACTTTTAAAGAAATACTGACATATTAAAGTGCATTCATTTTAATTATTGTATAAAAGGAAATCACAAATACATGCACACAAACACACAGAGATGCACACATGCACGTGTGCATACACACACACACACACACACACACACACTGCAGAATGTTATAGAACAGATATGCTCCTTTTGTCAAGTTCAAGGGTGAATAAATGGCTTTTACAACAGCTGCAAAGGAGTCTGTGTTTGATATAAAAGGCAATGTGGCTTAATGTATGCTGTTTGTGAGTCTCAGTGCTTTCAGAGCTTTACACTATTTACCACTAAGTTTCATCAACAAAAGAAGCATGTAGATATTCCCTTTGCTTGTGCTGAGAAGCAGCTTGCATGATTCATGAAGGCAGGTGATAGCACAGTGATGGTGCCAGCTTTACCCCTCATTATCCTGGAATGCAAGAAGTAGAGCTGGACAGCTATGGCATGCAAAGAAGTAATCAGATAACTGTGAGGGTGGTTATACAGCAGTCTGGGTCCTATTAGACAGTAGCATGTACAGTCTTGTCATTCATGTTATGTATAAAATAATGTGAGTTCCATCTGCCATATCACTATTTTAAAAAGATTACCTGGAAATTCATTTTTATGTATATTCAGCACTTAAGCAATGTTTAATGAACTGAATAAGTAGCCATACCTTTGAATCACACCAGTATAAATGGCAGAAGAAAATGGATGTAGAACAGTAGTTTGTGGAAGGCCTAGTAGAGTATGACCTTCCACTATGCGCATGATGATAAATGCAGCATCTACTAACTACCTAGAGAGGTTAAAGGCAGTTCCATTCTGGTCAGTGAATGCATCTACAGTGTGTTGAATTTAATTATGTTTCTGAATAATTTAAGTTTGGAAATGTGACACAACTGTATGAATGAAGTATGTAGATCAAGTCTTAAGCAGTGAGTAACCTTTTGTGTAAAATACGAGTCAGATGCATTCACTGGCTGTGTGAAAAGTGTGAAGTGACAGGCTGTGCACTGAATGTGTGAAATAGCAATTAATGCCCTTTTGTGTGAAATCAGGCATGTCAAATACATTGAAATCTACTAACTGTGCCAAATGGGCAAGATAGAAGACTGCACCTTGAATATGCAACATAGAAGAGTACTCACTACCAACTAATAGACCATGTGCTGCCAGAAGTCCAACAGCATACTACCATGTGGTCAAACCAGCAAACATCACAATGGACACACTGACATAGAAACTGCCGACATGCTGAAAGCTGTGGTGGCAAATCACAACACTAATTATCAACATCAGAGAGATATATGGAAAAAATGGACATGTAATGTAGTTAGACAACTTGGAAAGTCATTCATGACCACTAATATAGTGCACCACACATGTGGGTTGTGTGTTGGCATAATGGTTAAGATGTTTAACTCACAGACACATGGAACATGGTTTGTTTCTCACCATAGGTCACGGGCTGGCTGTTAGCTAGGCATATAATATTCTCGGGTTATGAGGTTGGCATAATGGTCAAGGTATTTACCTTGCAGACACAAGGTGCAGGGTTTGATTCTCACATGGGGGAATTGGCTAGGCTTAAAATGTCCCACAAGGGCAGTTGGCTTAGTACTAACCTTTGAACCTATAAAGCACAGACAATATACTTAAAATGCTACTGCATGCAAACTATAACATCCAGAAGTTCCAAAACCAGAGCTCTTCCTCTGGTCCCCCCTGTGTAAACACTATTAACAATGGAATTAATGCAGAACATTATTGTGAAGTTTGTACACCAATGCACTGATATGAAGCTGAGCAGAATGAGAAACATACTTAGATATACCAGCATACCGGATTGCCCCACACCACCATGACATGTCGGCTAGCAATACAAAGCTGCTCCAAATTGATTGTAACATTTATCAAAAAATGAGAAAGCAGTGAAAGGGAAGTTGCATTGCATCTGCCTCTAAAAGGCTTGGAAAATGCTGGAGGAGGGCTATTACAACTACTATGTCAGAAGGTGAAGAGCTATTCTTCACTACAGACCACCACCACCTTCTGAACACTTGGGAAGAGGAAAACATTTTGTAAAGTGTGCTTGGTGTCCTCAGGAATTGTGCCACAAGCAGTACGGATTCACCTTGCCAAGTTCTTAAAGAAATGTTTGTGACACCCATGGCCCAGAGATGTACAACAAAATATCACCACAGCAGGCACCCATGAGATAGATATACAGGTGCCAAGGAGTGAAGAAACAATGCGCCATATTGAAGATTCACTGACTAAAACAGTTCTATCTGGAACAGTGTGCTAGTTGCATCAGACATCTTCCTTGCATGCTGCTATACAGCCAAGCATGGTGGTATGAATTGCTTTTGTTGAAAACTCATTCAAATCTAAGGGACTTTATTGCTGCTGTAAAATGACTGATCAACAGAACCTTTATTACTTAAGGGCACAAACTGCATGAGCTCTACAGCATGCATGACCTTCTGCTAGGTCATAATGGCATCAGGTATATCCTTTGAGTCTATGTCCTCATGAGTTATACAAATCTTAAACTCTACAGCATCGTATGAGCCATGGACTTCTGGAGAAGCAAAATCTCCCTTCACAGTCAGACTACATATTATTCATCTTTCAGGTAGCCACAATTAGGAGTGTGCAATCCAACTTTTTTAACACAAGACCAAAAGGTTTTCCTTTCCATTTTTTCAAATGCCTATAAAGATGTGTGCAGAGGCATGGCTTTACCTAACAATTCAAATTAAATTAAGGTTTCCATTTGCAAGTAAAGGGTCTCATTGCCCTTGCAGCTTTTTTAGGTTCCAGACATTTTTAATGACCTAAATCCTCATTTCCTTATATCTTTACTCCCATTCTGGACTATAGGCAAGACATATATGTTTAAATGAGAGAATGAATGTTGACACTTTATCTTCAACTTTGTCTGGCACCTGAGAAACCTGCTCAGTTGTGGACTGCATTGGACCTATGCTCTGGGGGCATCCCAGGAGCATGAGTACCACAAAAGCTTGGTGTAGCAGGTTTCTGTGCCTCCATAATATGTTATAAGTGAATCTACTGGCTATATTTGAGGTCCTTCTCAATGAACACAAGGAGGTTCCTAGCAATCCACAAAGATGGATATCACAAATCCATGCAGACCATTTGTAGAAGATAGTGCCCCACAAGTTGGAAAACAGCATCCTGGAATTCCTTCATGATGTTGCCTTAACCTTGAAGCTGTGTTGCCCTTGTGTCTTTTTTTAAAGATAATGTTATTTGAAACTGTACACATTTGTGATGTCATTACTCTGATATTCAATAAAGGTTATTGCCCAAGAATCAACAATATGGCACCGTGAAGCCTCACAAACTACAGATCCATGCATATTGTACTATAGAAAAGAGGCAGGTGACTATGAGAATTTGATCACCTTTAACATGCCCAGTTGTACCTCTAACTGTCCATTCTTCACTGTTACTGATCCAGGCTAAATTTCTGTCTTCAGTTAACTCAGTATGCCATCTGCAGCCACCAACATATTATCTTTCTATGTTGTCTGCCATTCCTGTGCACTGTCACTGTTCTGTTATCTCTAATATACTCTCTTCTCTATTTAGCTTTTGTACCATTGTTAATGGCTGATCCCATGTCTGGTCTACCTTGGTTTTCTGGTGTCCTTTGTTTGTGTGGTGGTATTGCCATTTTCTTTCTCTTTGCTACTCAATATTATCCAATTCTCTCTATGCTTTTCCATGTCAGCTATGAAGCCCCTTCTCATATGCTGTGTCTCATTTTCCATGTCTACATCGCCTCTTACTTTTCCCTTTTTGAAGTATAAATGACCTACACATCACATAGCATTCATGACATTGGAATTTCAGACTTTTTCCTTCACTGCACTTGCTGTTGATCGTTGTCCCTTAATGGAAGGACATAAATTCTTAAGGTTAATATCACAGCTTAAAAATAAAGAATATAAGAAATGTATATGGTTCAAGAGACAGGACCTACCCTTTGCAAACTCAAACTAAACTCACCCTATATCTGATACAGTCCCAAAAAAAGGAGATGGCATCACCATCCTCTACTCTGATGCCATAGGTCTCTCACCAGTCACCATCCCTACCCCCAACTTCAACCCAGCTGAACTAAGCATCCTAAATTGCCACCTTAACTCTCACAAGAAATTTACCATTGCTTATATATATGTATGTATATATATATACATATATATATATATATATATATATATATATATATGTGTGTGTGTGTGTGTATATACATATATATATATATATATATGTGTCCCCTTCAGTTGATCGAATCTTTACAAGTTCGAACCACATATGGCCGAGACCATATGTGCAAACTTGTAAAAGTTTGATCGGACTGAATGGAGATCTCCGTACAGAGCGGAAAGGGAAGATTTCCCATTTCTGCAATGTAGTGTGATCTCGGAGTTGGTATATTTAAGTAAGGGGGTGTGGGGGTGCAGGGGGGCATAGCCCCCCCTGCTATAGATGTTTAGTTTTGAGGGGTTTTTTGTTTTATGTGTTTTTATTTCAGTGTTCGAAGTTTTACAAGTTCGAACATATGGTATCGGCCATATGTGGTTCGAACTTGTAAAAGTTTAATCTACTGAAGTAGCTCCATTAACATATATATATATATATATATATATATATATATATATATATATATATATATATATGTGTGTGTGTGTGTATCCCCTGGAAATAATATCACAACCCTAGAAAATATCCTATCCTGGTTTACTCACAACATACACTATGAAACCCTCATTCTTGGAGATGTCAGCATTGATTGGTCCAATCTTACAACTGACTCTCCACAATTTAGTATCAACTTACATGGATTTCATCAGCTGATAACATCCCCCACCAACCTGCACAAACCCTCAGGTACCAGCTCCACTATTGACTGGATTCTCTCAAACTCATTCAACCTCTGTCATAGTTTAGCTACCCTACCAGACTCCTTAAATGACCATCTCTCTCTCTCTCTCTCTCTATCTCCATTCTAAGACATTCTACCCAGCTACCCAAATCACACCTTTACAGAGACTATTGTAAACTCTCTAACTTTATTATGTCCCAATTCAACTCCCTACTGTCTAGTGCTGACTGGTCCATCCTCAGGAAAATTCCTCTCAGTGATGCAATGAGTAAATTCAATAGCATTTTCCTGGACACCCTGAACTTCCTTGCCCCTCCAGGAGAATTAGAATAAAATCTAATTAAGCTCCCTGGCTTTCTAAACATATCAGATCTCTTATGCATAAAAGAGACAGTGTTTGGAAAGTCTGGGTCAAAACAAAAGAACTACCCCTGCTCCAAAACTACAGAGAACTGTGGAATCTTGGCAAGAAACAAATCAACAAGGACAAAAATCCTACTATAACTCTCCCCAAATCAATAGCAAATCCAACCCTCCTAAGTTCTGGTCTACTCTAAACAAAATCCTTCATCCAGGTTGTCCTTCCAACCCCTCCCTTTTCCCAAATAAATTCCCTCTGGAGACCACTACCCTTTTTAATCAACAATTCATTGACACAATTCAAAAACTCACACCCTCCAGTTCCAACACAACTGCTCCCCCTACCTCTTCCAACCCACTCAAAAAAACCCTCTTGTCCTTTCAACCTGTTCCCACTTCTTACATAAAGGTCTAAAACAAGACTGAAACATGCATTTCTACAGATAGTGTAGTTTGTTTTTATTGGTCAGAATGTATCCATAAAGATTTAAAAAAGTAAGTAAGCAAATAAATAAAGAAAGTAATCATGGGCATTCAGAAGCCATATAAATGAAACTTTGGCATGTTTTGAAGGGGTAATCTGCATATATCTCATTGGCATTCACTACAGGAAGTTTAAGGTAATACAATCAAAAGTCTAGCTTAGCTGAGTCTATGTGTCCTTATTTCCCCTTTGTAAAATGAGGATCACAACTTTAGTATGGCAGTCCAGATATAGTCCCCATCTCTTATCCATATTTAAGCAAATACACTAACCAGGAGGACCCAACAATATTTAGAGTGTTTGCAATTTATGGTTATATGTTCTCCTCTTCCATGACCTTGGCAACTCAAACTGTTTAATTGTTCACATGATCTCATATAAAGAAATGGACCCACTCTTACTGGATGCTTCTACCTTTGCCTCCTCATATAATGGCATGGCTACTGTTTTTTCAAGATTTCCTTAAAATGTTACTTCCTCCATTACTCAGTGCTTCCAGATGGGAGTCAGTACTGCCCCTCCAAGCCACTATATGGTTTGCAATAACATTTCTGAAAGTAAATGAAAGTCATTCTCAAGGCCTTGACAAGTTCCTCCTACACCCAGCCATTTGCTTCATTGACTACACAACTATTGCCTTCCAAGTCTTTCACTACTTATCTGTGAAATTTGTATACACTCCCTGATAAGCACTAAATAAAAGGACTCTTTCTTTAACTTGAAAAATTCCCTCACACCTTGTTCTAGTTGCAAGCCACAGAATTACTGCTATGATAAATGCCAAACATCATTCTGTCACTACCTTAGCTACAGAGGTATTGAGCAAGGTCCATCCTAACTCTGTATCTCTACTCTCCCACAACGTATGGAGACCATCTACCAGGAGTGGCAATTGGAAGCATCCTGAACAGAATCATCATCTCAATGTTCTCAGGACACCTTTGTTATATGTTTGGGCTTCAGGGGTCTTTTGTGTGACTGTTTTGCCATCTGACCAAAATAACTACTTTGTGCTGTTACTCAGTCTTTCGTCAACACACTCCTCCCTCCCTATGCATTTGAATCTCATGATTATTTGCCTCTTTCCTAATTTTCTGTTTTGTCTTCAGTTTTTTTTCCTGAAAAAGACTTCAAATTGAAACATCAGTTTTAGTTTTTATTTTCTGTTTAGAGCTTATAATTATGAACTATTTTTTTTCCCAAGCCACCAAATGAGCATTACTTGTATAATGTTACAACAATATTCTGTGGTTCACCTAAAAATCTGCACAGTTTCCAAGAGTGCTGATAATGGTCCATGTTGATTCCCACCTTCCATTGTTTGATTATCCCTGCTGAATACATAGCTCTCATCTTTACTGTCTATACCTTTTTATGTCATAATTGAAGGACCTAGCAAATCTAGGAGAAAGAGTGCATAAGTCATGTTTGCACTTTTAGATGCCTTTGAATATTATTATAGAGTGGTAAGATATGATGTTTATAGTACTTGCTCATTTTAGAATGTTCTAACAAAAGGAATATTGGCCAGAGTACATTTTGCTTTTGAACTCAGATTTTTGGTTCCATTAAAAAAATTGACTCTTCTAAAATAACAGTAACTCAATGATGGGTATTTTAGTTTTCTTTTTTTTTTTTGGTTCTAATTTCTTTTCATTTCCCTTGTCTTACAGCAAATGCTAACCTAAATTAGCTTCTCTGCACTGTTGTAGTAGAATATATGCTTATTTTATTATGGCATTTAAGTCAAGCTGTCAGTCATCTTATCTGTCAAACTTTTGTGTAAGTGGAGGAAAATGCTACCCCATACTGAAGTGCAAAACTTAAAATAGAATCACTGCAACATTATGAATATTTACAAATGTGCTTCAAAAAGATCAGTAGGTAATATTATGGATATACAAAAAAATGATTGTATATTGAGCACTATGCTTAAGGCAGCTGTCAGGGATCCACAGTTTTCCTGATGAAAATTGTTGACTGTACTGCAGAAAAGTCATAAGGACTGCATGTCTGTTCAAGCACTGACTTCCTGTATTATTTCAAAATCATCTTATTTTTTATGGTATATATATATATATATATATATATATATATATATATATATATATATATATATATATATATATATATACACACATATATTCATATAAATACAGTTTCATTTCATATCAGTTTGAAAGCTGAAATAAAAATAGATATACAGGGTATTGTCAGCATTGTCTTTTTTGCCCTTTTTGGAATTTAGTATAACAAAGTTATAGTGCAGTATGAGCATGTCACAAAACTGGTCAATTCAGACATATTATGTGGCCTGTATGGTGACATGGTGGTTAGCACTGCTGCTTCACAGTGCTGAGCTCTTTAGTTCATTTTTTTGCAGAAGTGCCTTATGTGCAGTCTGAAAATTGTCCATCTATGCATGTGGCAATTTTCTGGGTGTTTCTCTATAGCATATCTTTGGTATGTAAGAGAAACACCCAGAAAATTGCCACATGCATAGATGGACGATTAAGATATGCTCTATGTACTGCGGTGGTGGTGCTGCGGTACCATTGTCGCCTCACAGTTAGATGTTGCCCGTTCGATTCTCAGTTAGAGCATCTTCTGTGTGACGACATGTGTGAATGGGCGTTCCTTCCTTGAAGGTTGTGCATTAGGCCCGGCAAGCCAGCACGTAAAAATCTACTGCCAATCATTTTCGGACCAGAGTTCCGCTGTGGCGACCCCTACCCGGGAAAAGCTGAAAGACACAACAACAACAACAACAACTAAAGATATGCTCTATGTCAAAGAAGATTCCTCTGAATGGCCTATAAATGTGCCTGCCACATGTAAGTTAGAGTCTATCTGTGTGTGTGTGTGTGTGTGTGTGTGTGTGTGTGTGTGTGTGTGTGTGTGTGTGTGTGTGTGTGTGTGTGTGTGTGAGTGTGTGCTGCCTGCAATGTGCTGATATTTATGTCCAAGAATGATTAGTTTTATTGCTTTTTACCCGATAAATGACTGGGTAAGTTTTGCCCCCAACAACCCCATATTGGATTAAGCGGGTAACTGGAGAATGAATGAATAAATTAATCAAATCTATTATGTATAAAATGTGGATTTTAGGCCACAGTGATACTTCAAACAGAAAATTTCAGGGTTCACATATTTAAACCATTTTATGTCTAAAAGAGAATAAGGAATTGCCCTACAGACTAGTTTGATTGGATTAATCATGCCATATAATTATGAATCCTCATTGCATGACTTATATTTGGGATCTTTTTACATTACATAGTTTTTCGGGTGCATTGTGATGCTGTCAGCATGTCGCATGTTCCTTAGTTATGGCTGGATATTCTTTTTTTTTCTAAAATCTTTGTATTTGAATTTTCAGATATTGAAGTAAAGACCAGATGCTCTCACCACGAGTAAAGTCAAAGTCACAATCACAAGTCCAAATGTGATGAAAATGGAACGAAGTATTCACAAAAAACTCCAGTAGTAATCCAAAACAGGTTTATTAAGATGTGAGCGCTTTCGCGTAGTACCTACTACGCTTCATCAGACAATGTAAAATTATTTAGAACCACCATTTAAATACAGAAAAGCGCGCCAAGATTAGCGTCTAAAATTGATTAATTAGGCAAATTGCACTCTATTAAATCCAATTAAATTGAATTTACATTCGGTTACAATCTAACTAAACCATATTGTCTTAATTCACATAGGAAAAAGTATATATCAACAGGCTACTAACTATAAATTTCATTTGTAGAAATGCTTTTAGACAATGCTATGTATCCAAGAAAACATCGTGTTGTGAGCTAAGCGCTATAATATGTTGGAAATAAAGCACTCATAAGCAAAATAAAATAGATCGTCACATAAATGTATAAAATAGAATGGACTCACAATATATTAACCAATAATTATAAGCACTTATTAATAAGGCTAAAATATGCTATATGCATAAAATATGCATAAAATATATATAGGAATGGTCATCCTTTAAAATAATGCAAATAATCTGTCACTAGAACTTCATGTATGAATAAATGATATAAATATATATTTAAAGAAAATAATAATACTGTCTAGATCAATTTATTAAATAAATAAATAAATAAATACATAAAATACATTATTAAAATCTTATAATTCATTGTAAGATAAGCAAATTTTATGTATGTATAACAATATCTATGTATATTAAAAATGTAGCTAAGGTGTAACCATTATATGGTAATGATATATATATAATTAGAAATACATGATGTGCAAAGATGCATTAATGTACAAAAATAATATATGTACATGTATATATGAAAGTTGTGCAAAAACATATATAAAAGATATTGTGAGAATATATAATAGAGTAATTCATATATAAAGCTATTATTAAGTAATCTTAAAAACATAAAATAAAATAAAATAAATCTTAAACATGTAGGACTCATCTAGTATCTAAAACTGGTTTAATAGAAATGCAACTATTTAGACCAGGTGATAGATGTGCACCTAGTCTCAAAATCCATTTTAATTCTTTGTTGCTTAAGCATGTGGCATTACTACCACCTCTTTTGTTAATTGTTACTATCTCTAAGACTCTAAAGTAAAAACTGTGTGGAGGATATTCTATTATATGTTTTGCTAAAGCATTTAGGTCATTTTTTCTCTGTATATCATAGAGGTGACCATAAATTCTATCCTTCAAACATCTTTTTGTTAAGCCAACATAGAAAGCCTGACATTTTTTGCATGTTGCAAGATAAATCAAATTTTTTGTTGTGCAGGTTGCAAAAAATCTAGGTGAAAAAGTATAATTCAAACTGGGATGTTGAAACTCTTGTATTTTGGAAATATAGTTGCATCTATTACAACTGTGACAGGGAAAAGTTCCTATTCTTTTGCTAATAAGGGTTGATACTGGATGTGTAGGGTAAGAGTCATTACATAATAATCGTTTAAGATTTGGACTATTCCTATACATAAAGTAGGGTTTGTTTCCTACAATTGATTTAGTATCTGAGTCCATGGTTAAAATCTTCCAATTGTTAAAAAAGACTTTTTTCAAGCTATTTATGTTGCTGGTATAGTTCAAGGTTATAGCAACGCGATTTGCTTGAGTGACTGAGGCACCTTTACTTATAAAAGCAGGAGTCTTACTATTAGTGTATCTAGTTCTACCTTGATATATATTCTTAATAATACTGTTTTTAACACTACTTACCAATGTAGGGTGATAACCTCTTTCAATAAAAAGTTCTTCTAGGTGATCAGCTTCAGAATGTAAATCATGGCTATCTATGCAGAGTCTAGTTAATCTAATAAATTGACTTTTGATTATGCCTGGGAAGATATACCTGAGATGCATGCTATCGAAGGTTAATAATGTATTCTTCCATGTGGGTTTCCTATAAAGTGTAGACACAATAGAGCCACTATCAGTTATTCTGAGCGTTGTATCCAAAAAATGGATCTTCTCATGGGAACATTCCATAGTGAATCTAAGAAATGTAGAAGTAGATTCAAAATATGATAGAAAATTCTCAAAATCTATTTTCGTACCCTCCCAGATGATAAGAATATCATCCACAAAACGTTTGTAAAGCTTTATCTTAGCAAAAGAGGGATGACAAAACAGACAACTTTGTTCCCAGTTGAGAACAACCAAGTTGGCATACGTATTGGCACAGGGGGTGCCCATTGCCACCCCCCATTGTTGTAAGTAATAGCTATCTAAAAACATGAAAGCATTATTACTTAATACTAGCTCTAATAGTTGGCATATTAAAAGTTGTCTATCATTAGTAAAAGCAGTCTCCTTCGATAGCAATTCTCTTATGGCTTCAATCCCTAAGTCATTGGGTATAGAGGTAAAAAGATTTTTTACATCTAGTGTGACTAAAAGATATTCATGTTCACTAGGGGTTAGATGTATATCTGATAGGTTATTTAAAAGCTGATATGTGTCTTTCAGAATTGAAGAGTAAGAGTCAACTACTGGTCTCAGCAGAAATTCAATGAAGGACGATATATTAGCAGTTACCCATTTGTCCCCTGATACAATTGGTCTTAATGGTATAGGGAACTGGTTCTTATGTATTTTGGGTAATCCCTTAATGATGGGTATGGTAGGATTATCAATAAGGAGGTAGTTATACATCTGTTCACTAATCTGCCTACACATTAAAAGATCATGTAGAGTTTCATGCACATTCTTAATAATTTTTACAGTGTCATGAGGCATCAATTTTATATAGGTGGCATCATCTGAAAGCATCAAAGACATATTAGCATTATAATCAATAGTATTTAATATAACCACACCTCCACCTTTGTCTGCTGGTTTTATAGTGACTTCCTTACAATTTTTCAGGTGTTGTAATGAAATGAATTCTTCTGGAGTGAGGTTATAAAAACAAGGTTTAACACTATTAGAGAACAAATGGTAAAAATCCTGCTCACATAGTTTTAAAAAGCATTCTATGTGATGTGGAAAAGCAGGTGTGAAGGTGCTTTTCCGTTTGAAAATGACCTTTTCAGTAACATTTGTTGGATTACATCTATCTTTAAAAAATAATTTTAGTGCAACCTGTCTGCAAAATAATCTAAGATCAATGAGAACATTGCTGATGGTGTCAGGACAGGCTGGAATAAAATGTTTTCATTACATTTTTAATTTTCAGATATTAACAGCAATACATCCAATCAAACACACAAAACAAACAGTACATACAAAAAGGAAGCATTCAAAAAACTAATAACAAGAAATATATATATATACACACTATATACAATAGAAGTATATATATATATATATATATATATATATATATATATATATATATATATATATATATACACTATATACAATAGAAGTCACTACATCATCAAATTAAGTATAAAAGGTTCGACTTGCAGGATATTAACTTAGTAAAACTAATACTAGAAAACCTCAAGATGAAAGTGACTGGATATTCTTGACTTGTGTTTTGCATTGCACAAGCCAGACTTCCAAAATGTTCATTATCAAATCTAAACAGATATGAAAATTGGCTTCCTTTAAGACACAGTCACCCTTATAGTCAACTAGCAATGCCCCACCAGTTGTTAAGCTCCAGACAAATGCATTATTTTATACCTTCTAGTTCACAAATCTCCCTCACACTCTCTACACTTCCCCTCCCTTATTACATTATCTAGTGACAAGAGATTCCATTATATATGATTCTACTGTCAGTCAAAACATCCTATGCAGGCGTAACCTCCAGCTGACCTGTAGCATACCATTTGCAGCTATAAAATGGAGAGCAGCCAAAGATGTACATTTGACTACTGTAGTCCCCAACACCCTCTGCAGTCAATCTGTCCCAACTTGGATATTATCACAAAGGTTCTAGCTACTGTGTACCTGTATATGCAAGGCTCCTAATTTACACGTGGCCGTCAGTCACAAGTTAAAACAACCCCCCAACACCTTGGTTCAATAATGTGTTACATTATTTGGAAGCCTAAAGTATTTGTGAATTAGCAATATTTGGGAAATATCAAGTTGGTAATATAGTTCAGAAACCAGACATCATTTGGGAGAACAGGACTGGTGTATATTAGCTCATTTCATCTATTTTCTATAACAAACACACACACACACACACACACACACACACACACACACACACACACACACACACACACACACACACACACACACACACACACAGAACTATAGCACAGCACCATCCAAATCTTATCAGGTTCGCAGTCAACTCTGCAATGGCTGCTATCTTGAGTCCTCTCCTATTCAGTATGGTGGAAACCATTAATTACATAAGATTATTTATTCTAAAAGCATCACACAGATCATCATTGTAATTTGTTATCAGGCCCTCGCCTTTCAGAAGATTAGAGAATAAAAATGTATTTGAAGTGGATTATTGTACACATTTGACCACTAAGGGCAGAATTCAATAAAGCCTACATGATTTTAGGATTTCTCCGAGAAGCTTATATGGACGTGAACATTTTTAAATTCAGTAAGTGCTGCTTAGAGGCATGCACACACTCGTAAACACAGAAATTTCTGTGGCATGGAAATGGCCTCATAGGCAGGTGAATCTCATGCAAATGGGTAGATAGGGTGATCCAACATGCAGAAAGACATCAGTTCAGACACCATGTCTGTGTCCATAGTGTACATGGAAAAATTCCAAGTACAGAAGTCTAGACAGACAAAAGGGGATGTAAAAGTGTAGAAATGTGGACATAAACCCACTGAAAATGTAAGACCACATACACATATGAGTAAAACTTAGTCTGTATGTCAGAAAGATTAAAGGGAATAAATTAAATTAATAAATTTTTAATAATATCAGCATGTTTGCACTATGTGCCACAGTGTGCAAAGAAACTTAATAGAAAAAAAATAGGAAAAAAACAGTTTACAGTATATGACAGAAATGTATTATAGGAGCTTGCGTAAGCTCCCTACAGTGATGCATTGCTGCTGTCACTAAGGTGATAGGGCTATGAAGCGTTTAGTTTCTAGGCTGTCAGCATGGATAAGTATGCAAATGAGGTGGGGTTATTGAATAGCAGAAAGGAGTAATTGTGTCTGCATATCCCCTTCGTGTAGGGTCTTACACCATGTTGATGCTTACATAGGATGCGGCTGACATCAGGGGGGCATATCCTCTCACTTCTAAGCTCTTTTATGCTTAGGTGCACTTGTTTGCTCATTGTACCACCTGCCTGAGCATGTCCTCCAAGCTGGATGTATTCAATTATATATTTTGACATTTGTATAAGCCATGCTGTGGGGCGTGGTGCTGTGTGTGGCATCGCGCACTGACAAAGGGCCATTAAATGATGTTAATTATATTGTAGGCAGATGAAATGCATCATAGGTAGCCAATCACACATTCTGCACCTACAGAAGAGCTGTATAAATTATGCATACACCCTTCATTCTGATTTTCCCCCAGTACTCTGGACCATTGGAGTACAGACTTGGAAATTTAATCTGAGATAATGCTAAGGGCTGCTGCAGGTCTGCTACATCTGTATATGCTAGATGCTGAAGTCAATGCTGCGGGTGCTGCTGACAATAGGCCTAGGCTGAGAAGGAGAAGAGTGTTCAGGCCCAAGGTAACCTTCCAGGAGCTACATGAGCTGGAGATTGTAGAGTGCTACAGGGTTGACAGGGACATACCATAGTAACTCACTGAGTTCTGCCACCCTCAACTTAGACCCAGAGCCAACAGAGGAGGAACCCATCCCAGTGGAAACAAAGTTATGAGTAACCCTTAGGATACTAGCTACAGGTCCTTTCCAAAGACCAACTGAACACATGGTGGGGGTCTTACAGGCATCTGCATCCAGGATACTCCACCATTTCCTTGATGCTATGCTACCACATACCAGTGAGCACATACCTTTTCCCCTCACCGCTGAGGTGAGGGCCAGCAATTTACAGCACTTCTACCATGTAGCACACCACCCTGAAGTACTGCGTGCCATAGATTGCACTCATGTACACATCAAGGCACCACCCGGTGAAGAGGGTAGAATCTACGTGAACTGAAAGGGGTACCACTCCATCAACTGCCAGGTCATGTGTAATTCCCAGGGATTATCCCGAATGTGTGTGCTAGCAGCCATGTCAGTTATCATGACTGCCATATCTGGCATGCATCACAGCTGTACCAGATGTTTGCCAGGGGGGACATCTCACATGGTCATTTATCGGGGGATGCTGGCTATGCCCTGGAACTGTGGATGATGACACCCATCAGAAATGCACAGACACCCATGGAAGAATGCCATAATGAGGCACACGTACAAACTAAGAAAATCATAGATCTTGTGTTTGGGCTTCTGAAGTCACGGTTCTGGTGCCTTGATATATCTGGTGGAGCCACGCAATACTCCCTAGCCACATGTGCACATATGTCTACAGTATGTGCTATGCTACACAATCTAATACAGATATCAAACTTGATGCCAGGCAACCCACACAACCATTTTCTATACATGTGTTGGCTGTGTACTGCCTACGTCAGACAGAGTCAGTCTTGAACTACAGTTCTGTCAGCTGCTGCATTTGCAAGGTAATCTCTGACCTACACAGTACTTGTAAGGATTAGTATGATATGGTATAGTACATATGGCTCTACTACAGTTATGCAAGTAAATATAGTGGACTATTTGTATAAAAGTAACATCCACATGGGACTACAAATACCCAATCCACTATCATGTGTCCTTTAATAGTCACTAGGCCTCATGCATGGTATATTCACTACATCTGTCAAGGGAGATGTTAAACAGAGGGGTTACATGATATTTGGACTACTGTGTATTCCAGGAGAACATGTGGTGTTGCTCCCCCACCCCTAACACAGCAGTGTTCTCATATAACTGCTGTAACAGTAACTCATCAATGGTATATCAGCAGTACAGGCAATCTCAGGCAGTAACATAGAAATTGATAAGACATTGTATGTCTCACTACATAGGTTCATAGGTTCATACTAGGCTATCTGCCCTAGGGCATTTATAAGCCTATCCAGAGTGTGGTTGGCTTTCGCCACCCATTTTAAATTAATTTTGCTATGCCCTTTTTCGAGGTTAGTATACTGTGCCTCTGTCTAACAGTGACACAGAAGTGATACCCGGGGTAAACCTACGATCTCCCATCCACTCATCAAGATTCCTCTTGAAGAGAGTCAATGAGGGACTCTGCCTAACCTGGGCTGGGATTTTATTCCAGAGTGAAGGGAGCCTCTGGGTTATGAATGTCTCCCTCCAGCATGTCCTATTTATTTCAGTGCTGAGGTTCAAGTCTCTTGAGCATGTAGCTCAATGGGATTTGGATTTTCTGAGGTGCAGCATGTCCATTAATTCCGGGTTGGACATGGCTTTATACATCAGGCACAGATCGCCTCTGAGCAGGTGGTATGCCACTGAGTAGAGCTGGAGTTTCTTTAACCAGGCAGCATATGGCATCAGTTTGAGCCCTTTGATCCTCTTGGTGAGGTACTTTTGGTGTCATTCCAGTTGCTGCAGGTGTCTGGTAAGGTACATCCCAAAAGGGGCATTGTACTCAATTATGGGCCTGATGAGGGATGAGTAAAGAGGCACAATGACCTCCCCTGATCTAGATGTGAATCCCTTCATGATTAGGTGGGCTATATAAAATGTTTTTCTAACCACTTTGGCCACGTGGTTGTCAAATGAGAGATTGCTATCAACATGGGTCCCCAGGTCCCTAATTACTTCTTCCGTACTTAATGGATTACCACCTATGTGGTAATTTGTGGGCACTTTGTTTTTGCCAAAGGGGATGACTATACACTTTTTGGCGTTTAGCTTGAGGCCATGGCTCTGGCACCAGTTGTCTGTTTCTATGAGGCCCTTTTGGAGGATGCTTGTGTCGGCTGGAGAGTCGATTATGGTGCCCAGTTTGCAGTCATCTGCGAACTTGGTCATCCACAGTCCTTCCGTGTTGACCTGTACCTCTGAGTAATATATACTGAACAAGAAAGGTCCGAGGACTGAGCCTTGTGGGACGCCACTTGTAACTGGTTTGGAGTCTGTCATGGCTCCAGCAATTCTAACCATGTGGGTTCTGTCCTTGAGCCAGTTTGCAACCCATCTAGTGACATAGGGGTTTATATTTAAGCTGGTGAGCTTATCAATAATGCCCAAGTGGGGTATTGTATCGAAGGCTTTTGCGAGGTCCAGGTAGGCAGTGTGGACCACCTTCCCCTCGTCAATGGCCTTGGTGATTGTTTCAAAGAAATCAACCACATTTAAGAGGCAGGATCTGCCGTTAACAAAGCCGAACTTGGTAGGATCCAGTGTCTGTAGGTCCTCAATATCTTTATTTATGAGGTCCATGATGATCCTTTCCATAGCTTTGCAGACCAAGCTAGTCAGGCTTATGGGGCGATAGTTTCCAGGATCCGTTGAGGCACCACCTTTGTGGAGAGGGACCACTGTTGCTGTACGCCACTCTTTGGGTACATATCCTGTAGTAAGGCTGAGATTGAACAGTAGTTTTATGTTTGGGTTTAGCTCTTCTTGGAGTTCATGTAGGACGCAGCCCGGGACACTGTCTGGTCCCATTGATGCTGTGTTTTTTCCTTTGGAGAGGGCGGCTCTTACCTGAGAATCTGAGATGTCAGGGGGGCAGCACTCTGCTGGGATAGATATTTGCCCTTTTGGTGGGGGTGGGGCAGTTTGTGCTGAACCTGTCAGCTAGGATGTTGGCAATGTCTGTGGGTTTGGTGCATTTTTTGTCATTTTGGACTAATTCTGAGCATATCTGGGAATTCCCATGTGATTATCCTTAGTGTCCTGTGCAATTGTTCTCTCTAGGCTGGCCTTAGACGATTTTATGAGTGCCCGTAGTTTTTTGCTAATACTGATCAGAGATGCCTTCCCTTTTTGGGATTTTGCTCTATCATGTAGTAGCTTCCTCCATCAATTGTATAGTTTGTTTATGGTTGGGGTCCACCAGACAGTACGTCTGCCTTTGGAGGATTGGGTCTTGGTTTTATTTGGGATTGCATGATCCATGCATTCCTGAAGGTGTTCATAGAATGCGTTTATAAAGGACTCTGCGGTCCGGGCCGTATTTTCTACAGGCTCGGGGGCTTTGAAGGATTCCACCTCGGTTTTGAGGAGTGTGAAATTTGCTTTAGAGAAGTTTTTCACTGTGGTGAAAAACTAATGCAAGAATAACGATGTACATATTGATGTAACTGATTATGTGATGCATGACTATTGTCCTGGCAGCT
The DNA here is from genome assembly GCF_019279795.1 of Protopterus annectens. Taxonomy (NCBI): domain Eukaryota; kingdom Metazoa; phylum Chordata; order Ceratodontiformes; family Protopteridae; genus Protopterus; species Protopterus annectens. The sequence goes on from NC_056733.1 coordinate 1,544,492,604, forward strand.
TGTATGGCTCAGTGGACTATGGAAGTTAGCATGGGTGATGGTGTTGATGGTTCTAATCTGGACAAATCCACATCTTTTGCATGTGAAGTAGTATGTTTTTCTTGACAGACTGTCAGTCTGTTTTTGCTGTAACATTACTAATCTGTCACATATTAATTACATCAGACAGCTGAAGAATGCCATGGACAATTTCAATGACTTGCAGTACTGCAGACACAGGGACAGATGTCATTGTCTGTAACACACAAAATCCCGGACTGGAGTACTGGTAGCTGTAGCCAGGAGTCAGTTTATAACTACTGACAATCTCACTGGGAATGCTCATACACTTAGTTACACATAGTGCCAGTCTGTTTTCTCTTGCCCAAAATGACCTATTATATATAGATATGTCTATACATACAAACATATATGTATACATATCTGTCTGTCACTATCTCTCTGTCCCATAGATAGTATATCTATCTCTATGAATATACAAATAGAGATATTCCTATATTTACCTATATATAGCTATATATAAAATATACATCTGAGGTCTCTTTCCATATATCTATGTAACACACACACACACACACACACACACACACATATATATATATATATATATATATATATATATATATATATATACATATATACACACACAGCCACATATCTATATACATTATATACATCCCTGTTATATACATAAATATTTGTCTGGATGTCTGTATTGTCCTACATGCCCTGATAATGGTGAGTAAAGCTTCACTATCACACATCTATAATGTTGCTCAAATGAGCCAAAGTAAGGGCTCAACAGTGCAAAATGCACTTACCTACAGATCCTTGTGCCTGCTGGATGTCACCACAGATACAACAACAGGTGAGCAGGTGGTGTAATCTAAAATGTTGTCTATGCATGCATGGACAGGGCACATTGTTCTTGCCCACATGCATGCCCATATAAAATGCAAACAGCCACATATGGCCAAACTGGTAACAGTAGCCACATAGCTAGGATAAATAACACTTATCTGACTGCTAGAATACTAGATGTAGATAACAGTATGAAGCAGTTTGACTCTGCATGCCACAGATGCTGTTCAACATAAGTCTAGTTTGTGTAATCCACAAGTAGTTTGCCTGCAGTCATATCTAAAACAGACATCAGCGGTAGCATGTGTAAAAAGTACTATGATCTATAGTGTGTAAGAATAGTTAGGTAGAGGTTCTAATCTCACTACAGGCCACTTGGTGTGTGTGTGTGTGTGTGTGTGTGTGTGTGTGTGTGTGTGTGTGTGTGTGTGTGTGTGTGTGTGTGTGTGTGTGCGTGCGCACATGTATCCCCATGTAAAACAACTGAGAATCCCTCATTGACTATAAAACTGCAGTAGTTCTGCACCTTTTGGCCTTGTAAGTTGCTGCCTGTGCCCAAACCACCCTCTTCTACAAGGCCTGCTGATGTCACTGATCTTAAGACTACCAGCTGTGATTGTAATGTCAGACTCAAGGTGTGGCACATGTGGTAAGTACTGTGATTTATCATGTGCAAGAGTAGTTGAGTAGGGTTTCCAATCTCACAGCAAGCCACTTAGTGTGTGTGGCTGTGTGAGGGCATGTATCTCCCTTCAAATAACTGAGAATCCCACATTGACTATGAAACTGCAGTAGTTCTGCACTTTTTGGCCCTGTAAGTTACTGCCAGTGTCCAAACCACCCTCTTCTACAAGGCCTGCTGATGTCATTGACCTTAAGACTACAAGCTGCCATTGTAATGGCAGACTTAAGTCGTGCACATACAATAAGTACTGTGATTTATAGTGTGTAAGAGTAGTTTGTTAGGGGTTCTAATCTCACACCAGGCCATTTAGTGCATGGGTATATCACTGCACAACATAGATAAGATCACCTTAGTAACTCTGAAATAAGTGGGGTTTTGCAGTATTTTGGTTGTAGCAGGTGATGTGGGTCTCTAAATGCCTGACCACAAGGATGACTACTGATGTCATTAAGCATGACATGCCCTAAAGAGATAGTAATAGCATACTTGACGTGTAGCGAGTGCATCACATGCTGTGATCTGTAGTATGTACCATTAGAAAGGTATGTGTTCTAATCTACATGCAGCCAACTTGCAGTGTGTGCATGCTGTGCTGTGCCCTGTAAACAGTAAGTAAAAGTGGTGCTATCCTCAATGCAGCAAGGTTTGTGGGGGTGGCTGTTACAGCATTTTACATCAGCTTATGGAATCATAGGAGTTTTGAAATTTAGTAGCATAATGGCCCTACAGCCCTTACAATACTAGCCAAGTTTATACCCTTATTTACATTATCAGCACATATTGCCCCTGCCCATGAGGGACACAGGCAGAAGCCCTGTGGTGAAATGATGGTCACCCAACCAGTCATACAGATGGCATCTGACAAGGTCCACTGAGGTGCTCTGCTTGCCATTAGGCAGGATTCTGTTCCAAAGGTGTGGTAAAGTCTGCTAGACAGATCTCTCCCACCAGCATGTATTAGTAATCTCATATACCATAGGATCATAGGACCTTACTAGGCTATTGGCCTTGAGGCCCTTACAGTCCTAGCCAAGAATACAGCCCATGTTCCAACAAGTCTGCACCCTATGCCACTGTCCAGCAGGGACATAGGTGGAATCCCAGGGGTGTATTTTCTGTTCCCCATCCAGTTATCCATGTTACACTTTAAAAGGTTTAATGAGGTACTCTTTATGTGGAGAGGGAGTCTATTCCACAAAAGGGGGAGTCTCTGGGACACAAATCTGTCCTGCAAACAAGTCCTATTGATGTCACAGACCAGGTTGAGATCAAGCGTGTGGGTTACTCGAGTGGAAGTTGACTTGCAGATATGCAGCAGTCTCATCAGGGTGGGGTCCGAGATTGCTTTGTTTGCCAGACAGAGGTCTCCTCTGAATAGTCTGTAGGAGACTGAGTAGAGGGACAGGGATTTTAGCCTATCTGTGTAGGGTAGATGTTTGAGACCCTGGATTCTTCTGGTGAGGAATATCTCCAACTGTTGCATGTGCTTTGTGATGTACATGCTGAAAGGAGCATTGCATTCAATAATCGGTATTATAAGGGAAGAGTACAAGGATGTTATGACCACCTTGTCTCTGGATGAGATACCCTTACTGATGAGGTGAGCCATGTAGAAAGCCTTCCATACAATGGAGGCAATATGGTGGTCAAAAGCCAGTTTGCTATCAACCTGGGTTCCCAAGTCCCTCATGACTGATTGCATTCTTAGTGCCTTATTATCAATGTGATAATTTGTGGGGATGTCATTCTCCCCAAAAGGGATGATGTTGCATTTTTTGGCATTCACTTTTAGGCCATGTTTCTGGCACCAGTCATTTGTTTGGGTGAGACCCTCTTGAAGAATTTCCACATCACTAGGGGAATTGATGACAACAACCAGCTTGCAGTCATCTGTAAACTTGGTCAGCCATGGCCCACTAGATTTACCTGCACCTCTGAGAATTATATCCCAAACAGCAGAGGCCACAAGACCAATCGCTGGGGTATACTGCTTGTTATGGGTCTATTACTTGAGGTGGCTTCCCCTATTTTGACTAGATGGGTTCTATCAGTGAGCCAGCTTGCTATCCATCTGGTAACATATGGATTGATGCCTAGTTGAGAGAGTCTATCTATTATACTTGAGTGGAGAATAGTATCGAAGGCCTTGGCCAGTTCAAGGTAGGTGGTGTGCATTATCTTCCCCTCATCTATGGCTTTGGTGACTGTGTCAAAAAAGTCAACGAAATTTAACAGACATGACCTCTCCTTGACAAAACCAAAGTGTCTGGAGACTGCCAATATCCTTGTTAATAAGGTCCATGATAATCCACTCCATGGCCTTGCAGATCAGTACTTAGGCTGATGGGTCTATAATATCCTGGATTGGTGGATGCTCCACCTTTGTGCCAAGGGATGAGAGTAGCTGTCCTCCATTCAGTTGTGATGAAGCCGTACTCAGGCTTTGGTTGAATAGGGTGCCTAACAGTGATGCCAGTTCCTGTCTGAGTTCATGTAGGATGCAGCGTGGGATGTTATCAGAACCCATGGAAGCTGTATTTTTTTGCTTTTGAGAGTGCAGTCATGACTTGCTTCCTAGAGGTAAGGGGGGGGGGGCAGGTACTGGGGATGTCCTGTTTTACTGATGGTGGGGAGAGAGGAGTGAGGTTTTCACTGAACCTGTCTGCCAGCAGGCTGGCTATATCTACAGGGTTTGTGTATATGGTGTTTGTGTATATGGTGAAAACCAGTACTGAGCAAATCTTGGTGCTTCTCCTGAGATTGCAGACATATGTGAAGAAAGCATTATAGGTTCATAGGTTCATAGGCAGGTACTAGGCTATTGGCCCAAGGGCCTAAGTAAGCCTAGCCAACAAGGTTCCCTGGCTTACTCCATCCAAGAAAGTTATTTTCCTGTACCCCTGTTGCGCAGAGCCACAGAAGTGGATCTCTGGGGTGTATTTCCTATTTCCCATCCACTCATCAAGATTTTTCCTGAAGAGTGCTAATGAGGAACTTTGCTTGACATAGATGGGTAACTTGTTCCAGAGTATGGGAAGTCTCTGGGACAGGAATCTATCCATCCAGCATGTCCTGTTTATTGTGGTGACAAGATTTAGGTCCCTAGAGCGTGTAGCTCAGAGGGACTGGGATTTCTTTAGGTGCAGCATTTCCAACAGCTCTGGGTTTGACATAGCTTTATATGTTAGGCAAAGATCTCCTCAGAATAGGCGATATGCTATGGAGTAAAGTTGGAGTTTTTTGACAGGGTCAGTGTAGGGCATATGTTTGAGGCCAGTAATCCTCTTTGTGAGGTACGTCTGTGGCCTTTCCAGCTGTTGCAGATGTCTTGTGAGGTACATTCCAAAAGGGGTGTTGTACTCTATAATGGGTCTAATAAGTGTTGAGTAGAGGGGAACAATGACCTCTTTTTTCCTGGATGAGAATGTTTTTGTGATGTGTGCCATGCAGAAGGATTTCCTGACTACTGTGGCAATGTGATTATCAAAGGAGAGACTACTGTCCACTTGGGTCCCAAGGTCTCTTATCACACATTCAGCATTGAGTAGACTGTGCCTATGTAGTAGTTCATCGGTACAGAGTTTTTACCAAAAGGGATGACAGTGCACTTTTTGGCATTGAGCTTGAGGCCATGGCTCTGACATCAGGCATCTGTCTCAGTGAGGCCCTTCTGTAGGATGTCCACATCATTTGTGGACACGACTATGGCTCCTAGTTTGCAGTCACCTGTGAACTTCGTTAGCCAATGGCCTTCTGTGTTAGTCTGTACTTCACAGAAGTAGATACCAAACAGTAGAGGTCCCAGGACTGAACCCTGTGGTACTCCACTTGTCACTGGTTTGAAGTCAGATTTGGAGTCTGCAACTTTTACAGTGTGGGTTCTGTCAGTGAGCCAGTTGGCAACCCATCTTGTGACATAAGGATCTATACCTAGTTTAGTGAGTTTATCTATAATTCCAGAATGGGGGATGGTGTTGAAAGCCTTGGCAAGGTCCAGATAGGCTATGTGAACCAACTTACCTTCGTCTACAGCTTTGGTGACTGCCTCAAAAAGTCAATCAGGTTCAGGAGGCATGATCTGCCTTTCACAAACCTGAATTGGGTGGGGTCAAGAGTTTGGAGGTTACCAATGTCTTTGTTTATGAGTTCCATGATGATATGGTCCATAGCCTTACAGACCAGGCCCATCAAGCTAATAGAGCAATAGTTCCCGGGAACAGTGGTGGCTCCCCCTTTGTGAAGAGGGATAATTGTTGCTGTGTGCCATTCAGTGGGAACAAAGCCTGATGTGAGGCTATGATTGAACATAGTGCTTAGGTAGGGAGCCAGTTCATTCTGAAGTTCATGTAAAACGCAGCCTGGGATGTTGTCCGGTCTTATGGGTGCTGTGCTTTTGTCCTTAGAGAGTGCAGCTTTTACCTGAGTATTTGTGATTACAGGGACTCTGCATTCTTCCAGTATAGATATGGGCCCTTTAGGGAGTGAAAGGGGGGTAAAGTTAGCACTGAACCTATCTGCCAGGATGTTGGCAATATCAGTTGGCTCTGTAATTTTCATGCCATTGTGCTGTAACTCAGAGCAGATCTGGGTGTTGCCATTGAGATTCCTGACATAGCTATAGAATGCTTTGTGGTTGTCCTTAGAATCAGTGCCAATTTTGTTTTCATAGCTAGCTTTGAAGGATCTTTTAAGGTATCTTTGCTTCTTACTGAGGCTGACCAGGGAGCTGCTCCACTGATGGGATTTTACTCTCTTCTGCAACAGTTTCTTCCTTCTGTTATAGAGTTTGTTTATGGTAGGGGACCACCAGATTGGCTTCCTTATTTTGGAGGATAGCATCTTGGTTCTGTTCGAGATTGCATGATCCATGCACTCATGTAAGTGCTTATAGAGTGCATTTGTGTAGGATTCGGCAGTCATAACTGTATTGTCCATCTGCATGGGTGTCATGAAGTTCACCACTTCTGTCTTAAGAAGCATGAAGTTGGCTTTGGAGAAATTTTTTACCGTGGTTTCCTTAATGAGGGGTAAGGGTGGGATGTGGATATCTAAGGTGATTAGCTTATGGTCGGGTATGACCAATGAGGAGTTGACTTCAGGTGTGGAACACCGGTCACACATGTTAATAATAACTAGGTCTAGGATATTGTTGCCCCTGGTGAGGGTGTGGATAAGTTGATCCAGAGCATTGGAATTTATGAATTCCAGAAAGCATTGAGCGAAGGAGTTGGTATATGAGTAGATTTCCCAGTTAATGGTGGGGTAGTTGAAATCGCCCATTATTAGGGTGTTTGGTGGAACCCTAATATTTTCCAGTATATCAAGAAAAGAGGAGTAGGAATCCTGGGGCATGGTGGGGATCTGTAGCAAACTACAATTTGGATTGCAGTTTTGCCCAGAGTTAGTTGCACTTGGATAACCATGGATGCATTATGCTGAGCAACTAGCCTGGAGGTGTGGATATCCTTAATGAATATGGGCACACCTCTGCCTTTGGTGCTCTGGTCCAGGTTAGATGGCCAGAAAGTCTGGTATAAGTTATAGCCTGGTAATGCAGGGGTGCACTCTGGAGTCTTGACCCAGGTCTCAGTCACTGCACAGATATTGATGTTCTCCATTTTAATGAGTGCCTCGAGGGACTGCATTTTGAGATTTTGACTTCTAGCATTGAGTAGCATTACCCTCAGTTTTTCCTTGCCTTTTCCTGTTACGGTGGTGAATTTGTCATTTGAACCTTGCCTAAAAGAAGCACTATAGGTGTGGCAAGAGCCTTAGCCAATATCCGGAATCACAGGGATGATAGGTGCAGGCCATCTCTGGCAAAGCATCATGGTCTGTCGACCATGTCATCCCAGGCAGACAGATACTGGATCCCCTTAGAATTACACCAGAAGCTTAGATAATTGTTGAAGTCAATCATTTTATCCTTGTACTGCAGTATCATTCTGGGCGATGGCAGGATGCTACTCAGGGCTAGGGTCATACCTGCCTGGGCTACAAGATCAGAGAGCTCTTCCATGTCTCTTTTCATGTAGTCCAGGGAGGTATGTCTTCATTCACACCAACATGGAGAATGACAGAGTCATATTTGTACTTGTTGTGGAGTGACCTGAGTGCATGGATTATGTGGTGGATCCTGGCACCTGACAGTCAGCTGACAGTAACCTTCTCCTTGTTTAGCCTGGTGAGTGGGACATCAGTGTGCCTGACTATAGCGTCACCTATGACTAGTGTTTTGGGTATGTTGTTTTGCCTTATGGGCTGTGGCTGAGTGGCACACTGAGTCTGAGGGCTATGTGTCATTTGGGTAGTGTTAGGGGGTGGAAGTTGATTGTATTTCGGCTTTAGAAGTCTCTGTTAATTGAGCAGATTTTTATTGAGAGCCTCCGCAGATGTTTTTGTGTTTCTATGTGTGGATTTTGGTGGTGTAGGTTTAGTGGGACTATGTGATGAGTGTGGTGTGGTGCAAGTGTTTATCTTCCCCTCTTGACTGTCAAGTTCAGTCTTGGATGGAGAGAGCTTTACCTCCAGTTTGGCTAGGTATGTGCATCTTTCCCAAGTTGTAGTGTTGGGTGGTAGGAGGAGAGGGTTGTCTGTGTACATGAGGCAATTGCTACATTGCCCCAAGATGCCTAGATTCATCAGATAGACAGGAGAGAACACTGGGAGCTGACCCTTGGACATGCCTGAATAAAAAACTATTTTCCTCTAGACAAGTGAGGAAAGTGAGTACAAGAGCTGTTTTTCTCTAAGCAAGTGAGGAAGGTAAGTACAAAAACTATTTTCCTCTAGGTATTGTGGAAGGTTAAGTGCTGTAGTAATTTGTAGCTTATTTAGTGCTTACAAAAAGTTCTGAAAAAGTGCTGAGCATAAATAAGCAAATTCAAGTGCTAAAATCAAGAATCTGTATCTGATGTAGACTAGTTACTGGAAATAAACAAGTGTGAATGGGGCTTTTAAATCAGAAAGTTGAGAGAGATGGAAAAATTGCCCAAATGGCCAAAAACTACAATTTATGGGCCAGAAACCACTCCTTACAATTGTCTTTAGTAGATGTGGCCAGTTTGGACTCCAAGTTTGCTTTGGAGGATTTCACTAGTGCTCTTATTTGCTTGTTCAGGCTAGAGAGAGATTGCTTTCAATTAGACACCTGCTCCTTCTTGGTCCTGGACAGCAATTTTTTTTCCTTTTATTATAGAGTTTATTTATTGTAGATGTCCACCAGACAGGTTTACTCTTACTTGAGGAGAAAGATTTTGTCCTGTCTGGTATTCCTGATTCCATGCAGCTATATAAATGCTCATATAGTACTTTGGTGAAAGTTTGGACATATGTGCCAGTTTCTGTGGAGGGGTGGAGGGGTGGAGACTGTGAAGCTGTTTATACCTTCCCTCAGGAGGTTGTAATCAGCTTTGGAGAAGTTTTTTTGTTTGACCCTTGCTAGGGGGGTCAGGAGGAGATGGTGACTTCAAAAGTGACTGCTTTGTGGTTGGATCTTACCAGGGATGATGACACTGTAGGGATGCTGCAGTGATTACTCATGCTAGTTAATACCAAGTCCAAGATATTGTCACCTCTTGTGGGAGTGTCAACCAACTGGTCCAAGGCATTTGCATTGACAAAATCAAGAAATTCCAGGGCATTTGTGTTTTGCCATGAGTATTTCTTCCAATCTATGGTTGGATAGTTAAAGTCACCTAGGATAAGGGTAAAGGATTGAATCTTGACAAATTTGAAGAGGTCCAGATAGGTGGAGTGGGTATCTTGAGCCAGAGTTGGAGGCTTGTAGCTAGCTATGATTTGAATAGGGGTCTTGTCAACTGTTAACTGCGCTTAGAGTATTTTCTATGCATCATACTGTTTGACCAGCCTAGAGTTGTGTATGTCTTTTATGTATATTGCAATTCCACCTCCTTTTGTTTTGCTGTCCACAGCTTGGCGTCTGAATGAATGGTAGGATGAGTAACCTAGTATGACTGGGGTGCTCTCCGCAGCTTTGAACCAGGTTTCTGTGACTGCACAAATGTCAGCTTCTTCCTGGGTTAATAATGCTTGCATTGAGTGTAGTTTCATGTTTAAACTCCTAGCGTTTAGCAGCATGACCTTTAATTTATGTTTTGATGAAATGTTCATGTTTTTAGTTTTGACCTCATGGCATTGCATAAAAAAGTCACTATGGGAGGGCAAGAGCCTTTGCCAGGAGCCTAAAGCTGAAGGGAGACAGATGAAGACCATCTCTGGCAAAACATTGTGGCTTGTCAATCGTGTCATCCCAGGCTGTCAGGTACTGGATCCCCTTTGAATGACACCAGAAACTAAGCCAGTTGTTAAAGTCAATAATTTTCTGTTTGTATTGAGGCATAATTCTGGGTGATGGTAGAATGCTGATTAAGGCTAGGGACATACCTGCCTAGGACACATATACAGTGAATTCGATCATTTCTCTCTTCATATAGTCCAGGGAGGTATGTCACAAGCCATTCACTCCAACATGGACTATGACAGAGACATAACAGTACCTGTTGAGAGACTTGAGTGCATTGGTGATATGGCAGATTCTCGCACCCAACAAACAACTAACCGCGACTTTCTCCTTATCCAGCCTGGTGAGGTGCACATCTGTGTGTCTCACAATGTAGTCTCCTATGACTAATATATTGGGTTTATGTTTAGGCCTTAGTGGCTGTGAGACACAGGTGTGTGGAATATGTGTGGTGTATGGTGTTGTGGGCAGTGGATTTGCACGCATTTATACCTTGGAGGTCTCTTTTGTTTGGGTTTTGTTTTGTTGATGGCCTCCACATATGTGGTAGTGTGTTGTGTAGGTGTGAGTGGTGCTTGAAGTGCAATGTTGCCAACCTTCTCAATGCCAGATATACTGGTTTGTGGGGGAGAGAGCAATGACACTAGGAGCTTGATGTATTTGCATCTCTCACAAATTGTGTTTGTGTAATGTCCATGTACCATGCCACCTACAGATATGCAGTATATCCAATCAAGGAGCGTCAAACATTGCCCCATATGTAAGGCAGAGATCACCTCTGAGTAGTCTATATGTCACAAGATATAATGACCACTGATGTTAGATGAAGCCCATTAGAAAGATATTGAATATGTGAAGTTCCCTTGTGAGGGACCATTGTGTTGTGTGCAATTACCAGTAGGGCTTGGAAAGATACATTGCCAAATGGCCATTGCACTCAAATATTGGCATGCTGAGGGAAGAGTACATGGAGGCTATGAGCATGTCAATTTTGGATGACTGTGCCCTCAGTTATGACGTATGATTACTATATTACCACTGGGGATACATGGTGATCTCAGGTACATTAGGTGTAAACCTGTGTGGCCAGGCCTGTGTGCCTAGGTCTATCTCCCCTGAGTATGTACATCACATGTTGCGTAGTAGTATGTCAGCAGACATTTGTTCATCAATACGCTGTTGTAGGATATTGACCTAACTCACAGAGTCATGACTGCTTACAGTTTGCAAGCATTAAACAACATTGCTAGCCACAGTCAGTCAGTATTTGCTTGTATCATGGTGAAATGGATCCCAAGCAGTACAGGACCCAGAACTGAGCCCTGTTGAACACTGCTGCTTACAGATCAGCTATTGCAGGTTGATTTCGCTATTTTTAGCATGTGTGCCATCAATGAGCCACTTAGTGACCCCTATAATGATATTACCATTGATGCCTATGTAGGTGCTTTTGCCAACGATGTCTGAGTGGGAGATAGGGTCACATGGCTTGGCTACATCCAGGAGGTCATATGCCCTGATGTCCCCTCACCCAGGTCCTTGGTGACTGCCTCGGACATGTCCACCATGTTTAACAGCCATGTTCCCTGCCAGACATTCAAACTGTGTACAGTCAACTGTTTGTAGATCACATATATGTTTGCTGATCAGCTCCATGATGATTTTCCCCATGGGTGTACAGGTATGGCTACTCAGGCAAATTGGTCTATAGTTCCAGTGGTTGATGGAAGCACCACCTCTCTGTATGGGGGGATAACAGTTGCTATTATCCAGTCAGCTGGGATGCAGCCAGTGGTTACAGTATGATTGCAAGGTGTTCCCAATGGTGTTAGTAATACTTGGTGGATCTCATGTAGAATGCAGCCTGGGATGTTAGCATGTCCAATAGATGCTGTGTACACTCCATACAGTGGACAGTTATGACCTGCTCTGTAGATATGGAAGGTATGGAACAGGTTGTAGGAATGTCATGTGGCCCATGTGGTGGGGACTGAGGAATGAAGTTGATGCAGAATCTGTGAGACAACAGGTTAGCTATACGTATGGACCCAGTATATGTGGTATCATTATGTACGAGTTCACTGACAATCTGAGCCTGTCCTCTGAGGTTACCCATATAACTACACTGTGCATTGTGGTTCTGCTTTGTGGGGGAGTCTGATTTTGTCACATACTGTTTCTACCTGATGTTACACAAACACTATGTGCTTGTTTTAGCTGAGGAGGTTGTGCGTCCACTTTAGGAGGCACACTCACCACAACAATGTCCATCTCTTATTGTATAGCCTCCTAATGGCAGTTGTCAACCACACAGGTTTGCTGTGCAACGAGGAGCTTGTATTCCTCCTGTCAGGTGCAGCCGAGTCTATACAGTTGTACTGCTGCTTACATAATGCATGGGTGTAGAGTACTTGCCCATCCCATCTGATGGTGAGCTGCAGTCACGCTATGTAAACCATCCCATAGGTTTAATATATTGCTTTGTTGAAGTATATTTCTGTATTGTCTGTAATGGGGGGGTTAGGTCTTACAGTTTTAATGAGACTTATCTGTATTCAGATCACAACAGGGAGGACCTTACAGTGGTGGGCTGCAGTGGTCACCCATATTGGGATATACATGAAGCACTACATTGCCTCCCCTTGTGGGGATGTCACACCACTTGTCCAGGGCATTGTAATTAAGGACATGGAGTAACCTTTGGGCATGTGAGCTTTAGCATGACTGACCAAAACAGCTGGTAGCTACTTAATGTCACCCCAAACCATAGTGTATGGATATACCTTGAGAGACACACGTGCATACAAATAAGTACTATGGGTGTCTAGATTCATAGAGCTGTTCCTGTAGCTGACAATGGCTTCATTATGTGTCCTTACACCAGTGAGTAGCCCCTGCAGTGTTTCCGAGAAAGCATAGTGTTTCACTAAATTTGGATGTGTATCTATCCTTAATGAATATGTATACACCAACTGCATTACCTTGCACACTCAATTTGAGTTCTGAACATGTGGAAGGATGTGTAGTCTGGTATGGCTGTGGTGCTGTCCACAGCTATAAACCACGTGTCTTTGACTGTACGAATGTCTGCATATTCCAGGGTAGGGACACCTTCCACAGAGTGGTGCTTAGTGTTGCCATTCCCAGCATGCAACATCATAATCGTCATGTTGTATGAAGACGGTGTTCTCATGTGAAAGTTTTCCTCTAGATAGTTCCTATAAGATGTACTGAGGGGGTGTGAACAGCCTTAGTCAGTACTCAAAATCCCAGGTGTGAGAGATGAAGACCATCTCTGGCAAAGAATTGACTTCTATTGAGTAAGTCATCCCAGGCAGACATATAGTGGATCCCCTTACCATGACACCACACACTAAGGCAATTATTGAGGTCACTCATGTTCTGTATGTATTGAACCATCATCCTAGGTGTGGGTCAAATGCAGCTGAAAACTATGGGCATACCCGCGAGAGACACAGAGTGTGTAAGCTCAGTCATGTGTCTGCTTACAGTCTGTTGACATATGTCCCCAGTTGTATACACCTGCAGGAAATATGATGTCATCATTATAACAGCTGATATTCCTTGAGTTGCGGCAATGTGTGGTATGGTGTATCATGTGAACCCACATAGCTAACTGTAACATTTCCGGTATATAGCCTGGTGACACAGACATCAATGTGTCTCAAGATGAACTCACCTATGAATAATAGGTCTGCATTTGTGATGTGCCTCAGGTGTGTGACTGGTGAGATCAGTGGTGCATGCACTATTATGTGTACTGTGCTCTCCAGAGGTAGGTTTTCTGAGGTGTCTGTTGTTTGGGAATGTGTCTGGTAAGGAGATGCACACATGCAGGTGTGTGAGTTGGGGGAGTGCATAGTGCATGAGGTGAGCTGTGCATGTTGGCAAAATGCTCACTGCCATATGTACAGACTGCAAAGTGAGACACCATGGAATCAAGATTTGAAGTACAGCCACATCTGTCACACATTGTGTTTGTGTGGCATAGGAGTAGAGGGGTGGGTACACTTTCCACATGTCATCAGCAGTCATTGATAGTGCCATTAGCAATACAGTTATGCTTGTGTGTACGTCACAGCACACCATCATTAGGCAGTGTTATGACAGATGGAGGAATGTAACATGTCACCTGTATGTAGGTTCCCTAAGGTAGGACAGCACCTGACAGTGTGCCATAACATGCTTTGCCAGCCATGTGGAGCTTGGATTGACCATAATCCTGTCATTATGCATGGTCGCAATGCCATACCTACAAATGTGACGTTCTGCAAGTCTGCAAAGTTAGGGTCATGCTACCACACCCTTTGGGTTGACAGTCTGAAACACAATGTTTGTAGACACACCTTGCAGTGAAGATGTGGATGCCTGTGCATGCACAGAGGACATGTGAAACTATGCTGACATTATGTTGCCCTTGTAAGCGTTCAATGCCTGTCAAGCAACCACATAGCAAACTGGTTGTCAGGTGACATGATATGGAAACACAGACATGTGCTCTGGGTACATAACTGTACAATATGACATACCTAGGACATGTGGCAGGTGGACACACTTTGGGCAAAGGTGGCCAGTCCTCTGCAGTAGGCCTCACAGCCATGAATGCAGATATCCATCATTATTCTGTGGAAGGGCAGAATGCATGAAGTGCTGTGAAAGTGTCACCTAAGATGAATCACTATCACTATGCTGCTTATTTCAGCAAGCCTGGACATCTATGTCACTGGACATTGTACATTATATTGTGACTCTGCAGCTTTGCTCCTCATCACCATCTGGTCAGTTCCCTAGTGATGTTCCACCAACCCTGCCACAGAAGGCATACTACATGCAAAAGCTAACTGATTATTCAGGTTGCTAATCAAGACATTTATCTGAAGAAGGGTATGTGAAGCCTACAGAGCCTTTCATGATGTGGGACAACCATTTGGATGAAGAAACAAGCTGTGTCCTGCTACTCATCATAAGCTTCATAGTAACATTTTGTGTGTGATGACAGAAAAGTATCAGAGCATGATATCCCATAACAGATTGGTTGTGGTGAGCTCACACTAGTAGCAGACAGGCATCAGCAATTCAGGGGACTCCCCTTCTTTCCGCATTATTCACAAGGTAATTGTGTTCTTGCAGTACATGCCACATGAGTAGTGTCCAACTGCAGAATACCTGTGTAAAACCTCCCACCTTACCTTCCCAGGGTATGCATATTACACTTCCCTCAGTTGTTTGTCTGTGCTTTGTACAGACACCCTGGATGACTCTTTTCTTGGAGCATGATGGAAGTAACTGCAATACTTATAAACACAAAAAATGAAGATTAGTGCAAAAATAAACAGTAACCTCCACAAAATGCACTTGGAAAGGCCACTGAGAAACTAGCAGCACAACAACAGGAAGATGGTTTTATTGTGACAAAAAACACAGCACTTCACACATAAATGCTTTGAACTATAACACCAGCGTTTTCATCAACTGACTTCATCAGATGTGAAAAAAACATTTAAAATCAAACTTGCTGCCATTTATATAAAGCACCAAACCAGACCCACCAATAAAAAGGTTTTCCCACAATCAAAGAAATCATTGTTGTACAAAAATAACTTCACTTAAAAAATATGTTTAAATGAAGGGATACCCATATTACTTAAATAAATCAATGCCTTGCATGATTAAACGACAAAAGTGAGTCAAATTAAAAATAATAATTTAAACTGTTGCAATATAAAAAAATTAGGAAAGGTACATTTATGTGTGGCAGATGTTCACAGTGTCCACACATTAGCAATGTGGAGTGTTTATTTTTGGAATCAAGGGACAGGAGAATTATAGTATTGGTGGGTCTGGTATGGAGCTTTTTATAAACGGGAGCAAGTTTGATTTTAAATGTTTTTTTCACATCTGATGAAGTCAGTTGACGAAAATGCCAGTATTTTTGTTCAAAGCATTTATGTGTGAAGTGCTGTGTTTGTTGTCACAATAAAACCTTCTTCCCATTGTTGTGCTGCTTGCTTCTTGAAGGAGGTTTTTCCAAGTGCATTTTGTGGTGGTAACTGCAATACTTAGCTGTCTCAAAGGACAACTAGGATGCAGTGCCAAGCAGTGTCCTCAGATCTCTCAGTTGTCTGATTTGTAAAGCCATGAAAGGAGTTAGTATGGATACAATTAGTAACAATGTTGTACATCTACTGACACTGGACCAAACACAGTTTGTTTTACTCAAGGGCAGATCATGCCTATCTACCCTAACTGGTGGACATCACTGAGTTTCACAGTATGCAGTGGATGATGGGAATATGACTCACTCCACATACCATGGCCTGACAAGGTGTTTGGCAATATTAGGCCAGCAGGCCTTGCTGGAAACTGCATAGGTTATTTACAGAGTGGTATGTCAGCTGTTGGATAGCCAAGTGTCTGATAGTCATAAGCTGGGAAGATAGCATTGGATAGACATACACTACAATGATGCCAGTCAACAGTGGACTTCCCGTAGACATCATTAATAGAGTACCCCTTGTAGCCATTCCCTTCTCTGCAGTCACGGCCACTGTCAGTGACCTCTTACTGACTACAATAGCAGGTGATTGCAGATTAGGAGCTGTCACTGAATCCCCCACAGAACCAACATTTATCCAGGATGGCCTGAGACACATTCAGTTGTTGTCAGAGCCACTGACAAATAGTAAATGCCAAGGAGCACACAATACTATCCATTTGGAAGTCATCCATCCCTGGAAAATATAGTAGAGTCCACACATCGCACAGTTGAACCAATACCCATGGACTTATGGGCACAGAGATCAATATAGCCTTTGATGTTCACTAGTCAGTAAGATGTGGGGATCCATTCAATTTTGTACAACCTATACAGAAAGGTATGGCCGGTAAATCCCAGACTGTCATTGTCATACCATATTTGACACTTATCACACATATCATTGCGTGCAATGGCACCTTTGCTATGTCACTACACAGGCATATCTTACAACTCTAGCAGTCACACAGGTTCCATGGTAAACCAGTATACATTGCAGATAACATGTCTGATGCCGTCCATGTCTAGACGATAGATATGCAGTCTGTCTCCTACATGCTTTGGAGGGGATGTATATGGCTGCCATACAGGGAGGTGTCAGATCCCAATGTGTACATCCTGCTTATCCAAGACAGAACTAACACATGTATTACCTGTTCTACACACCTACACCATCACTGTGGTATAAACAGTACATGCTGGAGAGACAGGTATGTAACTCAGACACTAAACCCTATATGTAACAGGCTCCCCATGCATGTGAGGCACACATCTGCTGTAACACTCATTATGTGCAAGTTACACAATGGGATGCAGAACAAGACAATCATAACTGGTGTAGGACATCTCCATTACCACAGCTTGTAGATGTGTTAGGTTCAGAAACCCTAATGACACTTTCCAAGGGCATCAGACCATGTCATAGATGTGGGATGTATGAGTAGGCTGCATGGCATCATTATCCTTGTTAACCTATTATACACATATGACCCTATGGAGCAATGAACCTATACCGCTGCACCTTTCTAGAGATATATGTCTTCTGTGCTGACGTTCCATCCTGTGTTGTGATATCTATGGGTTTATTGCCACTTTGTATCCATATGAGTCTCCTACAGACTCCTGGAAATGAACCATAAACAAGTCTGTGACGCATCTTTCATTGTGTAACTATACAGCCATTGCAACATCATACAACATAAGGCACAAACAATTATGTGGATTACTCATTACAAATAGCATACAATATCTATCAGTGACCAGTACAAGTGGCATGGCAAAGCAACACTGCATTACACAATTACATATTAATTTATATAGTTACCCTGTGCATCAGACACATAACTTCATTTACCTGCATTGGTGATGAGGATGAAAGGGATGTGGCACAAGTATCATCACTTGCACAGGGTGTTGTGTGGGGATGTAGGAAGCCTAGGTTATCTCAATAGGTTGAAAGCATGTGTGTAAGTCAGGAAGGGAAGGAGGCAAAATGGACCATGGGCATGTGCTGTGTGTGACTGTAGGTGACCTGATTTTGACATTGGTGTGTGAGTGTGTGTATGAACACAGTCAAGCTCAGTGCTAGTCCTATAGTCCGACATGTGTTTATGTTGGACAGCTGTGAACCATGCATGTTAGAGCTAACAGTTCACTGTCTCCACTCCTGAACATGGGAACTGGCTCTGCCAGGAGTTGCACTGGTGCCTCCATGGCCAAGGTCAGAAGAGGTACTAGTACCTGATGGTGACTGTTTTCTGCTGGGACCATGTCCTCCATGGGAGTGCCCAGGACTAAGAGCCCTTGGCCTGCCATGTCTTGGTGTAGACAGCACACTCCCATCTGGAGTGTTTGATGTACTGTAACTACGGGAGCATGATTGAGCATAGCCACATGGATTCTTAGTAGATGTAGTTGCTGACGTACATCCACAGGACCAACGCCTTGACTCCAACCAGACATTCCATCACAGACAATGTGTGTTCCAAGACAGATATTCTGCAATCTGTCTCAGACACACATTCTTTCCACTGCATCAGTGAACAGATCCAGGGTAGCAAAAATGCAGTAGAGGCAGACATGGATGCTAGACTGTGCTGCATGCATAACCCTGAGCATTCCTCTGGATCTCCTTTCAGAATGTGCCTGTGCATCCATGATGGCCCAAAACATATGCAGAGTGCCCCATGATGGGACACCTGTGACAGATGGTGAAAGGATAGCAGGCCCCCTATGAGCACCAGTCTCAATCTGCCTGTCTGGAACCTTGCCAGCTGTATGGCCAGTGTCAATACTCACTGAAGCCATATTTGCTACACTTTCCTGTTCAATGTCCCCACCCTCTGACTGTTCAATATCTGTGGCTTCATGGGATTGGGTATGTGTAGGCGTACTGACTGTATGCAGTTATAATGAGGGCAGAAGAGGGATGTTAACTTCTGGGACAGATTCAGCCCCTGAAACCCCATAGTGTGCCTCATTTTGGCCACCATCATCATCAGAATCTGAAGAGACGCTGTTATCAGTTTGTGTAGGGGACAGAGAACAACCCCCCCCCCCTCGGTCACCTATGTTTAGAAAGGGAACGCAAAAAAGAGAACTAGAGAACCATGATAAATTTGCCATTACAAAAGAATCAAACTAAATAAAAAACAAAAAATGGCCAAGATACACCAAATACTTTTATTAAAACACAAAGACAAAGCTTTCGGATAAAATCCTTCACTGACTACACTGATGAAGGATTTTATCCAAAACCTTTGTTGTTCTGTTTTAATTAAAGTATTTGGCATATCTTGGCTGTTTTCTGTTTTTTATTAAAAAAGTGAAAAGCAGTACATTAATACCTACACTATTATGCTCTGCAGTACTATGTTGCAATATATGTAAAGCTGTATACACTGTTGTCTCTATTACAGACCTGTTTAATCCCCAACTTCATATAGTATTACATGAGGACATTACTTTTCCTACAAACATCTGTAATTACTTGTAAATAAAGGCTCTTTACACTGCAATGTCATCAGCAGCAATGAGGTACACTGTTGACATCTGTGAAGACTTTGCACAGTTGACATATATGGCAATCTGTAATGTCCTGACAATACTGTCACATCTATCAGTGATGTCACACCTGCAAGGCATAGGTATGACTCTCAAGTGTGTACAGTCAGAAAATATCTGTGCAGTTGGCGATCATGCTGACAGCACAGCAATCCAGCCATCAGGCCTGGGATGACATTTTAGGAAATACATTGCAGTAAATCTACATCTGTAACAAAACAGTGTTATGCTTACCAGGAGCAGGACCACAGCCTTTTCTGATTCCTGAGGGACTTATGGAAAGTTGAGGGAGAGGTAATGTAAACACCACCATATGTTGCACTATAAGAGACTAATACATCCATGTATCTCACACTTATGGTAGTTTGTTGCTTGATATGTTGGTCACAATCTGAGCATGAGATTCAAACTGCAATTAAACTCCTCCCCCCAAAGAACAAACACCTTATACCCATGTAAATGTATCTACACCCTGACACACTGAATGCTACAGTATTCTAATGATGATTAAATAAAGCCTACCTGGAAGCTCCTCTGCTGTGGAAACTGTGGCACTCACATCTATGATATATGGTGTGATGGATCCCTGGGAGCTGTTGTGTGTTCCTCGGTTCACCAGGAATTCCTCTGTGGTTGAGAGTGGTTGTTCTGCTGCAGGCCCTCCACCAGTGACACCACAATCCCTGGCCACATCTACTGCTCTTCCACATGCAGCATTAATCATATCCATGGCACAGTGTCGAACCTGCTAATATATCCTAGTCTGGTGACCTATGGCATTCACATCATAGACAAGGTCAGTCCACATTGCTGCCCACTGCTCCCTGTTGTGCCTTCCCTAGGACAGTAGGAGTTCTTGGTGTTGACAGAGGCTGTCCAGGATGATATAATTTTCAGCATCCGTAAAAAGGGCACGTCATCTGGAATATATGTTTCCTGAAATTCAACAACAAAATAGGAACACATGTCCGAATCAGATACATGGAAGTACACTATATAGAAATACAGCATGAACAGAATGGCTGGCATTATCCACTGCTTGATCACACCTGTCATACTCCACAGTGTGCAAACATACTAACCGTGTGGATACAACTCATATAATAGCAATAGTCAGCTATTCTCATGTGTGCCATGACAGATACTGCTGTATGATCACACACCCAACACAGGACTCCATTGTTGTGTGTCCCCTAGGGGCAACCCCCTGCTAATATGTCAAAACAACGATGCCAAACAAATAGCAGTGTGGCATTACAACCACTATACAGGGACATTCCCACAAGACCAGTGTGCCACATTGATAAAAAACATGCTACGCTTGATGTACTGTATGTCCCCTGTAGGTGTAACAAATCTAGGGATCAAGGACATGTTATCATTACAGTTTGAAGAAAGGCTTAATGCTGTAATCCCCATTTCCCTTATGTATATTCACACATATGCATCATTTTGTAAACAAAAAGGTTACATACCTGATAGAGTGCAATACTCATCTGTTGATATGTGCAGACATATAAAGGGTATGGCAATGAGGATACTGTCTGAAGAAAGTATCATACAGACTGGTTCCCCTAGCCAGCTGTTTGCCTTTTTAACATGGTTCTCATTAGCAGGTGATTGGCTCTTAACCAATCTGTGGTTCTGAACTGCTAATTGCAGCCAACACAGCTGATTTGCAGTATAATCAGCCAATGACATGCAACCATTGAACAAGATATAAGGCCTTCATGTGGATTATAAGCCCTTTCCGATATGTTTTGTTGGAAATTCCTGGGGTCAAGATACTATGTCATTGCAGAAGATATGTCTGTAGCAGCTACTTTTACATACAGATGTGTGTGCTTTAGGCTGCAGCTGATGCTGCAGGCAATAGGCATAGGCAGATAGTGTGAACACTTTGGAGGACAAGAACATATAGCAGTAACTGTGGGAGCTGAATCAGCCTTGTTTAGAGGTAGGGCCAGAGTGAGGATACCCACTCTACTGCAAATTAAGACTTGTGTTTAAAGTAAATATATTAGGCAACGGTATCCCTAACAGAGTACTAGGCAACATATTTGTTGTGTCCTTGAGCAACATAGAGGGTAATTATACCATTATGTCAATTATTTGGGAAACTGCCAGGTCATGTGTTACATTATGGTAGTCATGTGGAACGTGTGTACTTGAAGTTTTTGGTACTAGCAGGAATTCCATATGTGTATGTTGGTTGTGCAGCTGTGCTAATCTGTAATATCATTATGAAATGATTGTGTGGCATACACTGATATTAGTGGGCCTCATTTGCATTACCTAAATTAAAATACTCTGTGAATGCATATTAATGCATGACCCTACACTTGATGCACTTATAGTGTTGTTATAGGGATATGTCAAGTGTGTTCCGGTCTGCAGGGCTGTGACTTCCATCAGTAAAAAGCAGACATTTTATTTGAAATGCATTGTGTGGATAAAGAGTGCATGACTCAGTCATTCATTGATGGCTTTACAATAATGTAATTTAAATGCTACACACCACTAGATTTAAATCCAGGACTATGTGTGGCAAAAGTTGCTGTTTGCAAAGCATTTAACAGACTGAGTTACTGAGTCACTGTTACAGCATGTGTATTTGTGATGGTATAAGTGCACACATACAGTCCTGTGACATACATCCGTTACATCCATTATTATGTGCCTGGCTTTATAGGGGTGTATTTCTCCACCAGAGTCCCAGTTGAACATATATTTTACCATTAATGTTTAGCAGATGTTCTTGTACATGTTCCTATTAAAAGTGCCCATTTACCTGTAATTAGAGACCTCAGTTATATTCATTAGTGTTTGTCTGGCTTTCTACTTGTGTACTCCTGTACCAGACTGGAAATTACACTCCCAGTTTTTCCATCACTTTTTCAGCATGATACACAGCTCTGCTTACACACATTTAATTATGATAACTTGCAATTACTTTGTTTTGCTTAAACCACCTGTTTTAATTAACAGCTGGGTGGCATGGCAGGTTAATCTAGTAGTCTACAGCTGCAATGGTCTCAGGTGTGAAATAGGGGGCAGGTGTTTATTTTGCATGTGTTTATTATAATTTAAAACACATATATTAGTATAGCTCTATTAAGATGAGATTAGCGATGCTGCGTGACGTGCTGTGTCATGCAGTATCTAGCAAAATATCTTTAAAGAAAAGAAAAAGGGGAGATAGGGCAGTGGTGAAATGGGGTGCAAGCAGGGGAAAACATAGTAAAAGGCAGGTAGGTATGTGCAGGAAGGGTGTAGGGAAGAACCATAGCTATCCATTTCTTGTACAGCAACAACTGTGCACTTTAACAGAATTTGTAGATGAATTTGGACTGTCACCCCCAGAGAGAGGGGCGAGGACAATGTAACTATGTTGCCAAGCCAATTGGACCACATTACATGTGTCCAGTGGACATGTATGTGAAATGGAGAGCTATGTATGGGGTGATATCTTTTTTTGTTCAGGTGCCCATTTTTTTAAAAATGAAAGTGAAATGTTGGGGAAAAGACATAGCTACATGTGAGGGAGGTAAGTTGGGAAGGTGAGGAAGCTTTTGAATACAGACAAGACAGCAGACAGGGGTGGTGTGTGACACAAGAGGGGGTGAACACCTTGGATGAGGAGGATGTTGTGGATTCCCAGTCACAGGTACCTCCACAAGGTAGCAGTGTGACTCAAATCCCCAAACATGGGAATATTGGCACTGTTCCTTCACTGCCCCTTGAGTGGCAGTGGTGGAGGCTGGACTCAAAGGTGAGCCTGCTCCACCAGGGTGGCCAGCATACTCTCCATCTGGCTAAGGCCACATCCAAAATCATGGTACACAATCCGGCACACCAAACCTGGCAATTCAACTTGGGTAACAACACCCCCTCTACAACTGCTCACAAAGGGGGGATGAGCCCCATCCTGAGAGGTGGAACTACCTGACACCATAAGTAGTGCAGGGGCAGCAGAGTGGGCACATCCAGGCTGACTCCCAGATGTGCTGGTCCCAGGTGCCACAGCCAGAGGAGCCAGGGTAGGTGAGTCACTTGGAAATGGCCTACCTTGTCATGCTGTAGTAAATCAGATATAAAGATAAGTTAAGGTTAGTAATAACCAAACCAATGTTAGTATTAACATAATGGAACATAATAATGATTAATCTAAATACATATTAAGGTATATTATGCGAAACACAGCATTAAATAACATAACAGAAAGTATGTTAACAGCAAACCAGAATGAAATAAACCATAACGACAACAAAATATTTTAAGGGAATATATTAATATTAAATCATAATACTAAATAACATTAATAAATTAAAGAAGATAAGGGGAGGGGAGAGAGAGAAAAACATACCATTAGTGAAGTAGTAGATGATATTAATACACATACTGCTAATACATACTTCTACAGATGTGCAGTGTCAGATTACAGTGACTCAAATTCTTCTATAGATGATGTAGCACATACACACCTCAAGCTATTATCTTGGGACAGTATGGGTCAAGCACTAACAAATGCAGGTACACAATTACACAGAACTGTTTCACATAACATACATGTACATAACTACAAAGGTGATGTACATAACTACCAATATATTCTGTAAACACATACATTGCATTCCAGATAATCATTTATCTGCTAATCAAGGACCAGACAGGTTGGGCAGTTGTCAGTACATTACAAAATCTAGTGGCACTTGAGAGGAATGTTTGTGTACATTAAGTAGACTAGACAGCCACCATGTCTTAGTTTACAAGCATGGGAGCAGAACCCAAAAGCTGTGACAGCAGGGGACATGTACACATTATGTAACAATTGACTGCAGTGACATTAGAGCAGACATGCAATGAATACAGCACTACTGGACATATTTCAACATAATCTTATGAAACCACAATCCTGATTTACACTTTATTGTTACTGCTCCTTAGAATCTGTGAAGTACACACATTATATCTGCCCAGAATATGGGCTACCTTACCCATATGATATACCTTGTTCCTGGAGTGGGAGGAATAGAGGGCATTATGTGACTGAAAGCGGGCTGCAAACAGCTCTGAACCGTACTGTGGGTTGTGCAATACATTTATCAGGTAATTACTTTTGCATCCTTTATTTATTTCAATTTTACAGTTGATTGCAGCAAGATTAGAATAGACATGTAATGGATACAGCACTACTGCACTTATTTCAACATATTCTTATGAAACCACAGTCCTGCTTTACAATTTATTGTTATTGCTCCTTAGAATCTGTGAAGTACACAAAAGATATCTGTCCAGAATGTGGGCTTCCTTATCCAAATACCTTGTTCCTGGAGTGGAAGGAATAGAGAGCATTATGTGAATGAAAGTGGGATGCAGACATCCCTGAACCATACTGTGGGTTGTGCAATACATTTATCAGGCAATTACTTTTGCATCCTTTATTTATTTCAGTTTTACGATTGACTGCAACAAAATTAAAACAGATATGCAGTGAACACAACTGCACTGCACTTATTACAACACATTAGTTATCAAGCCACAATCCTACTTTACACATTATTGCTTATTGTGATTGGTATTGCTTATTGACTATTGCACTACAGTTATCAGAAAATATCTGTATGTACCACACACATGGTAAATCCTGGCCAGATGCTCGGCATGAGACTAGATGTTGCAAGCCCATTCAGCTGCAGCTGTTGGAAGAGAAGCACACCATTATGCATACCAGTTTTGCAAAGATTCAGCTTGTATTTTATTAAGGTAGTGACAAATATACTTACGTATCTGTGGGACATGCCTATCCCTCGCCTCTTGGACCCAGGTGTCTAATGTTCCCTTCTTTCTTCACCTCAGGTCATCATAGTGGTGATGCCAATGCTCACCAGTGCTGGGGATACCAGTAGCACTGGTAAGATCCCTATCCAACTTATCCCAGGCTTCAGCTTTACATTTTGAGCCCTAGTAATTGCCCTGCAATAGCCAGGGTTTGTAGTTTCAGGCCAGGAGTCCAATAAACACTCTGGACTCCTGCACAGCGCAACTCTGTGCCAAAAAGCATGCTCCCTTACTAACACCACCAGGCATACCAACAGGTTAATGAGACTCCAATGAATGCTGCAGAATTCCCACCTAGTGACCTTAATATAGGCTGTTTTCCCACCTTTACACATCATACTGCAACTTTCAAAAAAGTGGCGCATTGCTTAGCATTGAGCAAACCCACTTAGGATCACACAAACTCGCACAACCGTGCTTTAGCGAAGATTAGCAACTCGCAAACAGGAGTAGCTGTTAACCATGTTTAATCAGTGCTTAGCACTGTGCAGCTTTTGCAAATGTAACAAATATAGTTTTACATTAAGCTGCCCTTTAGGTCAGCTGACACATTTCCACAGCAATAAATGTATAAAACAGCTATGACTGCTGAGGACTCGTACCCAGGACCTACAACACTCTAGGCCATGACATTACCAATTTAGCTATGTGGATAGCATGGAAACTAGTATACCTTCACATTTGTCTACTTTTACTAACCAAAATTACACTTGTTCACATTCCAAACAGACGACTCCACTTCAGCAAACTACTAGTCAACCGAAAGCACAGACTACTGAACTTCTTCCCCTGGGAAATGAACCACTTGGTCACATGGGAAAAAAACGAATTGAAACAAATTAAACCAACCTCCCCTAACTAAATATACCAACTCCTGGATTGCACTACACTGGGAAAAAGGGCAATGTTCACCCTAGTGGCCAAGTGATTTGTTTCCCAGGGAACAAAGTTTGGTAATCCATGCTTTCGATAGAATGGAAATTCACTGAAGTGGAGTTGGCTGTTTGAGATACAAAGAACTGTTAT